>NC_029791.2:21560379-21565458 GCF_000816755.2 Arachis ipaensis | reverse complement strand
ATATATATATATCTGTTGTTAGTTAGAGAATATTTTAAAAATTTTTGGTAGTATTTTTAGAAATTCTAATTAATTAATTAACTTTTATGATTAATTTTAGAAATTATAATTTTAGGAATTATGATAATTTTTTGTTATTATGTTTAGATGTTGTTAGTTAGAGAATATTTTAAAAATTTTTAATAGTAGTTTTAGAAATTCTAATTAATTAATTAGCTTTTATGATTAATTTTAGAAATTATAATTTTAGGAATTATGATAATTTTTTGTAACAATAAATAAACTAAATTGGTGTATAATTTTTTTGTAATAATATTGAGAATTTTGATTATTAAATAAGAACTGGATTTATCTATTACTTGTTAGTATTGATAGTTAGTGGTATAGGAATTAGTTAATTGTCAAGTAAATTAGATTTAGTAAGATTGTTTGTGTTACTTGTATTTATTCATAGATGGTAGTTACTAAATTGTATAATTAATAGGAAGTTTAGCATCAGGCCGTTATAATTGATGGATCTAATTCGGAAACTATTAAAATTTAGTAGTAAATTATTAATGATTTGATTAATAGTCTATTATGTTTTTGTAGAGTTTTCGGATGTTGACATGTGACCATCTAATGCCTCCAAATTGATATCATCCTAATGTGGAGGAACATTTACGGCTTACTAGTTTTTATCATGCTTCTCATATTGGAGTAGTTCAATGTTAGAAAATATTGGTTAATGCTCTAGTCGAAAGGTGGCACCCAAATACACACACCTTTCACCTTCCGATTGGTGAGTGTGCAGTAACACTGGATCGGAGAATGTAACCGTTCTTGGTCTCCCGATGAACGGTCTTCCAGTGACAGGTATCACGTTGAGCAGTTTCGCAGCCTTAAAGGGTGAGTGTTTTCACCAGTTTGGAGTTGCACTGACAAAGTCCGACTGCAGAGGAAGCAGCATAAGATTGATGTGGCTTCGAGATCTAAAAGAACGTTTACAGTTCATTAACGAAAATAGTATCCAGAGGTACGTGAAGTGCCACATTATGTTGTTATTGGGTACGATCTTATTTGGAGACAAGTCTGGGGCATCCGTGCACTGGAAGTATCTGCCTTTGCTCCGTGATTTTGGTAGTACCGGCCAGTACAGTTAGGGATCGGCATGTTTAGCGCACCTGTACAGGTCGTTATGCAGGGCATCTCGTTTTGACATCGATGGTCCACTAACACTGCTACTAGCTTGGACTTGGATCCGCCTACCATTGATAAACCACTATTTCATGGTTTATCTTGTGCTCAATTGAGTGGTTTTTATCAACTCTTTACCCACTTATTCATACTATTTGTATGGTTTTACATTTGCCTTCCTAATTATGTGCTTTGATTGAAAACATGCTTCTTTGGCCTTAAGTTACCTATGTTTAATCCTCTCTTATTACCATTAGATGCCTTGATATGTGTGTTAAGTGATTTTAGAGATTACAGGGCAGGAATGGCTCAGAGAATGGAAAGGAAGCATGCAAAAGTGGAAGGAATACAAGAAGTTGGAGAAATTGCTAAGTTGTCCAGTCTGACCTCTTCACACTCAAACGGCTATAACTTTAGCTACAGAGATCCAAACGATGCGGTTCTAGTTGCGTTGGAAAGCTAACGTCCGGGGAATCGATTTGATATATAACTTGTCATAGCTGCCCCGAAGTTAGGCGACACAAACGCGTGAATGACGCGCCCGCGTCGCATCTACGAATTTCAATCCGCGCGGACACGTGGACGACGCCTCCGCGTCTCTTGCCCGCGACCTGAACATAACAGAAATTGCAGGGGGCGATTTCTGGGCTGTTTTTGACCCAATTTTCAGCCCAGAATACACAGATTAGAGGCTATAAAGTGGGAGAATGCATCCATTCATAAAAAAAACTTTCACATTCACAATTTTAGGAGTAGATGTAGTTTTAGAGAGAGAGGTTCTCTCCTCTCTCTTTTAGGATTAGAATTTAGGATTTCTCTTAGTTTGGGAGTGACTCTCGATCCCAGGTTTAATGTTCCTTTACTTTAAGCTTCTCTTTTACTTTTATTCATTACTTTAGTTGATTATTTACTTTTGCAATTTAATTTATGAATTCTTCCATGTTACAGATTATTATTTTGGATTAATATTATTTGAGGTATTTCAGTTAATATTGCTTTCTTTTATTTATTAGTTACAATTATTCCCAATCTGAAGACATTCTTATTCCAGTGGATTTACTTTTTTCCTTTTGGTTTTGGTTAAGAAATCAGCAGCTCAGGAGTTATCAAACTCAAACATGCTTGATAATTGTTATCTTTGTTAATTGAATTGAGCTTCAAGAATCCCAATCTTTTCTTAGAAAATAAAACAGGATCCGAAGATCAATCCAATTAATCCCTTGACCTTCCTTTATCTTAGTAAAGACTAACAAAGTGGAATTAAGATTCAATTATTATCATCATTGATAAGGATAGCCAGGATAGGACCTCTAATTTCTCATACCTTGCCAAAAGTTTATTTATAGTCATTTATTTATTTCACTTGTTATTTAAATTACTTGTTCTTTATCTACTTTAATTGCCACTTAAATTACTTGCTCCTCATTCTCAAAACCCCAATTTATAATCCCCATAGCCAATAATAAGAATATACTTCCCTGTTGTTCCTTGAGAAGACGACCCGAGGTTTGAATACTTCGGTTATCAATTTATTTAGGAATTTATTACTTGTGACAACCAAAACGTTTGTATGAAAGAACTTTTGAAGGTTTAGAAACTATACTTGCAATGAGGATTTATCTGCAAATTTCTAGACCACGCAAAAGTTCCTCTCTTCAAAATGGCGCCGTTGCCGGGGAATTGCAAACGTGTGCCTTATTATTGGTTATTGTAAATATTTGCTTTTTATTTGTTTATTTGTTTTTTTTTTTTTCTTTTTCATAAATTAAGATGTTATTGGTTTTTATTTAGTTATTAAAAATTTTTCAAAAATTTGTTCTTAGTGTTCATCTTGATCTTCAAGTTGTTCTTAGTTGTTTTCTTCGTTTTGATCTAAAAATTTTAAGTTTGGTGTCATTTTATTGTTTTTCTCTTTCCTCACTAAATTCAAAAATTCAAAATTTAAAACTCAAAATTTAAAATTTCAAAATTCAATTTCCCAAAATTCAAATCTTTTTCAAAAAAATCATATCTTTTTCAAAATCTTATCTTATTTTATTTCAAAAAAATCAAATTTCAAAATTCAATATTTAAATTTCAAAATCCAAATTTAAAATTTTAGATTTAAAATTTTAAAAATCAAACCTTTTCAAAATTTAAATCTTTTTAAAATTTTTATCTTATACTGTTGACTTTTTCAAAATTCGAATTTTAAAATTTAAAAATTCAAATTTAAAAATTTTTCAAATTTCAAATTTCAAAATTCAAAATTCAAAATTCAAATTTCAAATTTTAAACTTCAAAATTTATAGTTCAAAATTTAAATTTCAATAACCTTTTAATTTCAATTTTTTTATTTTTGTTTTTAATTTTTATTTGCTACTATGAACTCTCACCCCCATCTCTATGAGTCTGGTTACAATTATGTTGCAGGAAGAAGAAATTACAATGAGAACAGGCATCAAGGTTGGAACAATCAAAGATGGGAGGAGCCACAAGGATTTGATCAACCCTCTTAGCGACAACCACCTCCAATGGACTATCAACAACCACCAGCATATGCCTATGAACCCTTTCCTCAACACAACTTTGAACCACCACACTCACAAGCCAACTACCACCATTCACCTTCATATGATCCTAACCCTCATCCACCATACCAACCACCTTATGAACCATATAAACCATATATAGAACCACCCCAATTCCAACCCAATTACTCCCAAGAACCACCACCTCCCTATGCATCATGTCCATATCCATCGCCCCAAGCATCAACGGAGCAACTGAAGGAAACATGTGAAAAATTTAATGCCACACTTCATCAATTGAATCAAGCAATAAATCAACTAGCTTCCCGATGTTCAGACACTCAAGAAACCCCCATGGCTTTATGTGGACAATCTAATGAAGAACGTAGCATGAAGGAAATACTAGAAACTCCAGTGGACAGTACGGAGCATGACTTTGCACTGAAACAACTGGAGGAAGCTGTAATTATTAAAAAGGAAGAAGTGGTTGTAGACTTAGGAGATGCTGAACCTCCATGGAAAAGTCAGGTTATAGAACCTCCTTCCAAGGCGATTGAAATTGATGCTGAGGAGGGTGTACAACCTCCAAAGCATATCATGGTTAAGGACTTGGAAGAGGTCGATCAAGATATGGAGATTAAAGAAGAAGAAGCACAACCTCCCATGCCCTTGGTAAACAATGAAGAAGAGATTGAATTGGAAGAAAGCCACCAAGAGGAAGAGGTTGAAATTGAAAAAGCTTGCAAAGAGGTGGAAGATGTCAAAGAAGAGCACAAGAAAGTGGAGCTTGCAAGTTCATTAGAAACACCTCCTCCTAAGTTGCCATCATCCTTCACAACATTCAAGTGGGTAAAATTCATATCCCTTAGCTTTCTAATCCCATTTGAATATGGGCTACTGGAGACGGATGGTCAACTTAGAGCTCTTTGTGACATTAAGAGTAAGAGGAAGATGGCCAATGGTAAGAATTGTCCTGCAAGGTTCATTATAGATGGAAGCTTTAAGTTTAAACGCAAAGGTTGGTGTAAAGCTCAACTGAATGGGTCTAAAAAGTTGGTTGGCCGCTTTAGTGAGAATTCAGATTGCTTGCCACCCAGAAGGAATCATGATGATCAACACAAAGACGGGTGTAAAAGCAAAGTTTGGGATCCTGGAGTCTGTTCTAACATTCAGCACACTGGAAGCCTGAGAACTTATTTAAAACTGCTCAAGGGCTTTACGTGCCTTGTCTGGGATCCCGGAGGCAATTGGAATCACAAACATTGGTGGAGATTCCTGGATGAGTTTAAACACAAGCCACCATAACAGGAAGCTCACCAAATGTCCAACTTAAGGACTTTAACTAAAAGTGCTAGGTGGGAGACAACCCACCATGGTATGATCGTTCCTTTTT
>NC_029791.2:21548661-21551186 GCF_000816755.2 Arachis ipaensis | reverse complement strand
TGTTTTTGAGTTTTATTTTATTTTATTATATTGAACCTGGAGTTTTGCATCACATTCATATTAACACTGCATTCTGCATTTTTTTCAGATTAAAAAAAAAAAAGCACACACGCGACGCGGCAGCGTTGCTGACGCGTCCACGTCACCAGTGCAATGGGAAGAAAAGAAAACGAACAGAAAGTCACGCGAGAGCGTGGCTGAAGGCGCGCCTTTAGCATAATTTGACCCCACGCGACCGCGTCGCTGACGCGTCCGCGTCATGTGCGAACTTTGGCCTCCCACGCGACCGTGTCACCCACGCGACCGCGTCACCTACGCAGCCGCGTTCCATGTAAAATCGATGTAACAAGGGTGTATGGCAGAAAGTTGAGCTGGAGTTGGGCTGGACTCGTGCTGGAAGCCCAAGCCTCACCACGCGAACGCATGTCCCACGCGGCCGCGTCATTATCAAAATATAGCCATCCACGCGATCGCGTCACCCATGCGATCGCGTCACCCTAAGATTTGGCAAAATGTATTTTAAACAGAGAGTTGCGCGAACGCGAGGCTGCACTCGCGCCAATCGCACAAATCAGGCCACGCGTCCGCATGCCCCACGCATCCGCGTCGCCTAACCTTATTGTGCACCATGCGACCGCGTCACCTACGCGACCGCGTCGTCAGCGTCACACAACCTATCCAGATTAGTGCCAATTTTCTTATCTTTTCTTCTCTAATCCTAATTTTTCTATCTTTTCTTCTTCTTTCTCTCCCCTTTCTTACTTTCTTACTTCATCTTTTTAACTTCTCATTATTCTTCTCTTTTATTTTATTTAATTTATTTGCATACTTTCATTCATTATATTTTAATTTTGTGCATATTTTAATTTTTATTTTTCTTTTCTAAATTTATTATTTTACCATTGGTGTTAAATGCTCTTATTTAACTGTTGCATCTTGAATTATTTTGGTGCTTAGTGACTTGTTTTGCACTGTGGGATGATATTAATTATCTGCCAATGCCAATCTTTTATGATACTTGCACTTCATTTGCATTGACATGAACTTATATTGATATTTTCATTACCCACACTCCTCCCCTTTGTTGCGAATTCTGCACCACTGGTATGCCATGGCTTCTATTATTTTCTCACGTATATGTTGAAGCTTCCATGTAAATGAGACCCTTATCATTTGGCATTAATCCACCCATACTTCATTTATTTTCTTATCTTTATTTCTGGGTTATTTTTCTTCCCTTTTTCTTTCAGGATGGCCACCCGGAAGGGAATCGGAAGACGTTACATGGGAAGACAGATAAGTCCATCAACACAATCCTTGGAGAAAAGCATCAGTTGGAGAAGACCCGTCCACTTGTACATCTTAGCATGCACCGAGGACGGTGCAATCTTTAAGTGTGGGGAGGTCGATATCGATCTCCATGGGTTAGTTACCTTCTTTTCAACACCAATGTTTTATTTTTTTATTTTTTGTTAATTCATTGTTGCATTTGCATATTTAATTGCATGTTTGTTTGATTTTATGCATTTAGTTACTACTTGGTTGAAGTAATATTTTCTTTTTCAAGAAATTTTTATAGTATTTCACTAATTTAAATTGAAAAAAAAAATTATATTAAAACTTGTTTGAAGTTGTATTTGGAACATGGTTTTTGAGCCAAAGAACACACAACCTGTGAGATTTGAGCTTATTTATATGGTTACATTATTTAACCATAAATATTTTATTCCTGTGTGTTTCATTCTCTATGATTGTAATCTATATTTTGTTCCAATCTATATATCCATTATTTAGTGTATTTACATGCTTGCATATGATTGAGGCCATTATTTGATTTTAGCTCACTTATCCCAAATAAGCCTACCCTTTAAATTACCCTTGTCAGCCACTTTGATCCTTTTTAATCCCCATTTATTCTGTATTTTACCACATCACTAGCCTTAAAGCAGAAAAAAACAATTAAATATCCCAATTGAATCTTTGGTTAGCTTAAGATAGGGATTGTGTAACAATTAAGTGTGGAAAAATTTTGGGAACATGGGTTAATAAGGGAATATATCATGTTTTTAATTTATTTGAATATTGGGAATTTGAGAACCTACTCATGAAAAACCAAAATAGAAAAATAATGGAGAATCCATGTGCATTGATAGAATTTGAGAACCTACTCATGAAAAACCAAAATAGAAAAATAATGGAGAATCCATGTGCATTGATAAGTTATGTTTGCTTTTCCAAAAAAAAAGAAAAGAAAAAAATCCAAAAATATTCGATAAATAAGTAAATAAATAAGGGGACAAAATTACCCCAATGCTAAGTTAATAAAAAGATCAATACACATGTGATAAAAGTAAAGAAATATCAAAATTTTGGTACATGAGTATGGGAATCATATAAAAGTGAGAATTATAGGTAGCTAGGCATGAATTTAAAAGTATATAGAGTATATGTATATTAGGTGAGAGCTTAGGCTAATTAAAGATTCATATTATAGCTCACTTGGCCATACATATATCCTCACCCTT
>NC_029791.2:21538014-21547651 GCF_000816755.2 Arachis ipaensis | reverse complement strand
CATTTATTCTATATTTTACCACATCACTAGCCTTAAGCAGAAAAACAAATTAAAAACCCCAATTGAATCTTTGGTTAGCTTAAGATAGAGATTGTGCTCAACTAAGTGTGGGAACATGGGTTAATAAGGGAATGTATCATGTTTCTAATTTATTTGAATATTGGGAATTTGGGAACCTACTCATGAAAAACCAAAATAGAAAAATAATGGAGAATCCATGTGCATTGATAAGTTATGTTTGCTTTTATGATTCAAAAAAAATAATAAAAAAAATAAAAAAAAAGAGGAAAAAGAGGAAAAGAGAAAAAGAAAAAAAAAAAATATATATATATATATATATATAAATAAATAAGAGGACAAAATTACCCCAATGCTAAGTTAATGAAAATATCAATGCACATGTGATGAAAGTAAAGAAATATCAAATTTTGGTTAATGAGTATGGGAATCATACAAAAGTGGGAATTATGGGTAGCTAGGTATGATTTTAAAGTTATATAGAGTGTATGTATATTAGGTGAGAACTTAGGTTAGTCAAAGATTCAAAATTATAGCTCACTTAGCCATATATATATCCTTACCTTTACCTTAGCCCCATTACAACCCTGAAAAGACCTCATGATGTTTGCATTTGTATGCTAAATATTTGTTGATTGGTTAGATGAAGAACAAGGTTTAGAAAGCATGATTAGAGAAGAATAGAGTGATTACCCTATACACTTGAGAGACTAGAGTGATATACACTACCAGTGAGGGTTCAGTGCTTAATTCTATGTTCCCTGCTTTCATGAGCTATCTTCTTACAAGTTTACTTGCTTTTTATTGTATGATTTGGATTAGTGGAATTTGAATTACTTTTGTCTTGAAGAACTTATTTACTCTTAACCAAGTAAGTAAAAGCATTTAGCATGTAGTTGCATTCATAGGTTGCATTTCATGCATTCTACCATCCTTCTTCACCCCTTTATAGTTTCTCTTGATCTTAGCATGAGGACATGCTAATGTTTAAGTGTGGAGAGGTTGATAAACCACTATTTCATGGTTTATCTTGTGCTCAATTGAGTGGTTTTTATCAACTCTTTACCCACTTATTCATACTATTTGCATGGTTTTATATTTGCCTTCCTAATTATGTGCTTTGATTGAAAACATGCTTCTTTGGCCTTAAGTTACCTATGTTTAATCCTCTCTTATTACCATTAGATGCCTTGATATGTGTGTTAAGTGATTTCAGAGATTACAGGACAGGAATGGCTCAGAGAATGGAAAGGAAGCAGGCAAAAGTGGAAGGAATACAAGAAGTTGGAGAAATTACTAAGCTGTCCAACCTGACCTCTTCGCACTCAAACGGCTATAACTTTAGCTACAGAGGTCCAAACGACACGGTTTCAGTTGCGTTGGAAAGCTAACATCTGGGGCTCGATTTGATATATAATTTGCTATAGCTGCCTTGAATTTAGGCGATGCGAACGCGTGAATAACGCGCCCGCGTCGCATCTGCGAATTTCAATCCGCGCGGACGCGTGGACGACGCCTCCGCGTCATTTGCCCGCGACCTGAACGTAACAGAAATCACAGGGGGCGATTTCTGGGCTGTTTTTGACCCAGTTTTCAGTCCAGAACACAGAGATTAGAGGCTATAAAGTGGAAAAATGCATCCATTCATAAAAAAAAAGCTTTCACATTCACAATTTTAGGAGTAGATGTAGTTTTAGAGAGAGAGGTTCTCTCCTCTCTCGTTTAGGATTAGGATTTAGGATTTCTCTTAGTTTGGGAGTGACTCTCGATCCCAGGTTTAATGTTCCTTTACTTTAAGCTTCTCTTTTACTTTTATTCATTACTTTAGTTGATTATTTACTTTTGCAATTTAATTTATGAATTCTTCCATGTTACATATTATTATTTTGGATTAATGTTATTTGAGGTACTTCAGTTAATATTACTTTCTTTTATTTATTAGTTACAATTATTCCCAATCTGAAGACATTCTTATTCCAGTGGATTTACTTTTCTCCTTTTGGTTTTGGTTAAGAAATCAGCAACTCAGGAGTTATCAAACTCAAACATGCTTGATAATTGTTATCTTTGTTAATTGAATTGAGCTTCAAGAATCCCAATCTTTTCTTAGAAAATAAAACAGGATCCAAAGATCAATCCAATTAATCTCTTGACCTTCCTTTATTTTAGTAAAGGTTAACAAAGTGGAATTAAGATTCAATTATTATCATCATTGATAAGGATAGCCAGGATAGAACCTCTAATTTCTCATACCTTACCAAAAGTTTATTTATAGTCATTTATTTATTTCACTTGTTATTTAAATTACTTGTTCTTCATCTACTTTAATTGCCACTTAAATTACTTGCTCCTCATTCTCAAAACCCCAATTTACAATCCCCATAGCCAATAATAAGAACATACTTCCCTGCAGTTTCTTGAGAAGACGACCCGAGGTTTGAATACTTCGGTTATCAATTTATTTAGGGGTTTGTTACTTGTGACAACCAAAACGTTTGTATGAAAGGACTTTTGAAAGTTTAGAAACTATACTTGCAACGAGGATTTATCCGCAAATTTTTAGACCACGCAAAAGTTCCTCTCATCAACCGTATCTTGCGCCGGTTCCTATGGAACCCCGCAGTTTTTCGCTTGCAAACAGGTAACATTATCAACTTACTTAGTATGTTCATATTTCTATTTAAATTGTGCTAATGAAATAAATCATTTTAGGTGGCGTAACTGGGAGCGTGGTGACCGACGCTATAGATATCTTAGTCTCGCCCACTTTAGAAAGTCATTAGATGAGCTTCAGAAAGGCCATGTGTGTTTTCATTAGAGAAGTATTTGTTTCCAACTTAGTGTTACTGTTATCTGGCTTGTAATTATCTGTCTTTTGTATTGTGTGCAGTTTGTGTGGGTTGCTTATGGTGTTGACCGCATTGATCTAGATATAATCCCAGAAGACATCAACATGCACTCAGTTGTGTGGAGCGCTATGGTCCCGTTGATATCATTCGAATGCATTGAGTGGCATGCAACCGATAGGTTTAGAAGACAGTTTAGTTTTGTTCAGGGAGTTTCTCATCAGGAATGAAATCTAGACAAGGCACATGGAGAAACACTGACTGGTCCTAAGAATTTTGACTGGGCCACAGCCACGTCTTATTCATTTTGGGTGATACAGTGGACAAACAGGTATAATCACATTCTTACTGAGCTTCCGGTGCCTCCATAGCATCCCTTGGATATTTACATGCACTTGTACCGTACCAAATATGGCAACCACTTGAACTTGTCAAATCTTGTAGTTTAAGAGAATGATGAGGTTTTGGATAAAGTCTAAAGTCTCAGATGTCATAAAGAAGTTTCATGAAATTACAATGTTCCAATAAGGTGGTTTCATAACTAGGATAAAACATAAATTAGCAAATGCCATAAAGTACTTGGATGAAACATAAAAGATATAAATCTACTGTGCTGGGTTGCTGGGACCCGCACCAGCTGACTGACGACATCTACTACGACTGTGTCCCTCGACTCCACATTGCCTACATCGCCTAGGACCATGTAACATTCGCATGTCCATCTCGTTCAAGAAACGTATCATCCTAGGGCGACCTTTGGTCACTCGTCTCAAGTACGGATTCGGTACAAATCGAGGCCCGTTGTATGCAGGCCATGTAGTAGGATTCTCCAGTGGCCTAAACCTAGCTCGGTAAGCCCTCCGAACTTGGTCCATCTTGTAAATATCATGAACATACACTTGCCAATCCAGTCACTGATTTGCACAACATGAAAACACATGTCGACAAGGAATCTGATCCACCTGAAACTCACCACAATCACACCGTTGTCGACGGAGGTCGACAGCATACTCCGTTCCACTTGGCATCTCACGAACTTCAAAGACCTCATTCATCATGTCGAAGCAATTAACCTGGATGTTTCCTTATGCAAGCTGATTTGCATGTAATTTCACGGTCACAACCTTAGAAAAAACATGTCTAGCTGATATCCGCGACTCCGCCTCTGCTTTTTTTCTGGTAAACAACTCGTTAAGCCTGTAGAATGTTGCTTTGACAAGTGCCGTGGTGGGGAGATTGCGTGCACCCTTCAACACTGAGTTGATGCATTCCACCAGGTTTGTGGTCATGTGACCCATTGGTAGCCACCATCGAACGCCAACGCATACTGTTCGTGGGAGATTCGGTTTAACCAGTTAGTGTAAGCCTCGCCCCATTCTCGCAAACGCTGGTAGCGCAGTTCATACTCGCAAACCATCCTCGAATATCCTGCACAATAAGCAAAAACAAACAAGCAATGAAATTATGAAAAACACTGCTTGAAGGTAACTCTGTTAATAACAAATTTCGAATTACAAAAGTTTACCTATATTGACTACAAGTTTTTGCAGGTATGGTGCCTTAAACTTTCTCAAAAAATTTGACTCTATATGCCTGATGTAAAATATGTGAAAAGCTCTCAGAGGTGACCATGCCCCATTACTCTGGGCCACAGCTGCATTGATGGATTCGTGTCGGTCAGAAATCAGTCACACACCATCCTGAGTCACAACAAATTGTCGCAGGTTACTAAGAAAAAAGTGTCATGCATTAGAAGTCTCGTCCTCCACAATTGCAAACGCAATTGGGACGATATTATTGTTACCATCCTGTGAAACTGCAACCAACAGACAACCCTTATGCTTTCCATACAAGTGAGTCCCATCCACCTGGACAACTGACTTGTAATGTTTGAACGCTCTAATGCACGGGTAATAACTCCAGAAGACTCTGTGCAATACCTGGATATCGGTTACCAAGTCATCGCCTTGATATGCAGGCATAGTCTCAAAATGGAAGACTGCTGATGGCTCCTTATGACACATGGCCTCAAACCATATAGGCAAAGCTTCGTATGATGCTTTCCAACCTCCAAATATTTTTTTCACTGCTTTTTGCTTAGCCAACTATGCTTTCCGATAGCTGATGGTGTAATTGAACTTCGACTACACTTCCGCAACAACTGATTTCACCTTTATCAAGGGGTCAGCCTCAACCAGCGGCTTTATTGCTTCTGCAATTGTGTTCGAATCCAACTTCGAATGATCCTGAGAAATAGTGGCTCTAGTACAAGTGTGACTACCGTTGTACCTCCTTATAACCCAACAGTACTTTCTGTTGATCATGCTAACTCTGATAAGCCAATCACACCCTGATCCATACTGTGTACACTTGGCATAAAAGGTCAAAGGCTCCGACTCATACACACGGTAGTCTACAGCTCTTCGAATGGTATAATCTTTTATCACCATAATAATAGCTTCCCTGGAACTGAGTTCCATTCCGACTGCAAATTCACCATCTGCGACCATAGGAATTTCTACCACGACAACAGCCATATGAAAAATATTTAATATAGAAATATTTAATATCTGAAACTAAAAGTAAATCAATACTCACTACATCCACATTAATAAAAAGTCACTTTCCAACATGTTATCACCTCACTTTTAACATAATAAAAATATAAACACATAAATAATTATGGATTAATGCATATTAATTAATATTTAACTAAATCAATAAATCACTAAAAATATTATTATCTTAATTTTAACTACATAAAGACAAACAATTGTTTATTGAGCATAGTTTCACATGTCACTTATCTATTTGGTACATCGATCAATATAGATTATTACTAAAAGTCTAATCCTTTGTATAAATATATGCATTTACATACCAGCACTCATATATTCCGGAAACTCCGGCGCATGTATGGCTTCTAAGTCCAGAACCCACATGAAAGACGGCTCCTCAAACGGATGTTTGTTTGCGAGTGCATTTGCAACATCTACCACATTCGGAGCCATCGCCCCGTCACCTTGATCTTCGTCTCTATCTGGAGCAACAACTTCGTAATTGCTTTCAAACTCTTCCTCACTGTCACTATTGTAATCTTTCCATTCAACATTTCGGTCGGCTTCAGATTGTTCGAATTCAACGTACAACTCGATGACCGATATCTGAGCGCGAGTTTCAATATACATTGAAAACATCTCTTGCATACTCGCTTCGTCGGTTACATATTTGGTTTGAAACTGTACGAATCCACCAAATATCGGTACGGGATATCTGTATAAAATACACGATATTTTTCTTGATATCTCAGAATCTATCTTCTCACAGATCACACCTTTTAGCTCTTCAAATGAGATTGTGAATGGAATAACAATATCTAACGGATTCTCGCAACTAAATCTCACTCCTTCAGATGTTTATAATAAAATCTAACCAAAATAAAATACTCTAAGCGGAACTCTATTATCCATTTCTCACACTCTCATAAATATGAACTACATTATCATATTCTTGAAGTTCATACGAAATAATAGAGAGATGCAGGAGTTAGGGGAAGAAGAAGAAACAGAACAAGAAGAAGAAGGAGATCTGAGAAGTTGCACCCAAGTTACACACGCGCACACACGCACGCACACACACGCATGCACACGCGCGCACACGCACACACATAAAAAAATAAAAAAATTTACTAATCGGATGGTCCGATTAGCTCAGCCAAATTCAAATTCTCCCTCCAAACAACTCGGACCGTCCGATTGGAGGTCAACTAATTTTTTAACAAAGAATTCGGACACACACATATACAACTCAGACCCTCCGAGTTCACTATTACAAAAATAAAAAAGTTTACTAATCAGATGGTCCGATTAGCTCAGCTAAATTCAAATTCTTCCTCCAAACAACTCGGACCGTCCGACTGGAGGTCAACTAATTTTCTAACAAAGAATTCGGACTGTTCAATTTCTCCCTGCCATTATTCAGAAAAGCCTATCCCACACCTATGTCTAATACCTGTATATACCATAACCAAGCACAACTCACACACTGCTGCAATATCAAAAAAAATGAGCATCTATATTATCTTGACTTATTTGGTCATAAAAAACGTGACTTACTATTTTTTTTTTTTTAAAGTAACAGTACCAAACAACCGTTGCCTTATCAATAATAGACCCAAGTGGGGTTCCTCACCGGTCACCACAAATTATCTAGATGTTCATATATTCGCTATGTTATTGATCTATCTAGATAGCATTTCATATAGAAACATCATGGAACTCCAAAGTGAAATGCAAGCAGCTAAACTTCTTAAAGCTCAAAGCCACATTTGGAATCATATATTCAATTTCATAAATTCTATGTCCCTTAAATGTGCTGTTGACTTAAGCATACCTGAAACCATTCATAATTATGGCCAACCCATGCCACTCTCAAAGCTTATTGCTTCATTGCAAATTCATCCATCAAAATCCTCCTTCATCCATCGCTTGATGAGAATCTTGATCCAATCGGGCTTCTTCGCTACCGAGAATATGGCCAACAATGAGCTCGAAATCGGGTATGTTCTAACGGATTCATCTATGTTGCTACTTAAGGACAACCCCTTGAGTGTGACGCCTTTTTTGCTTGCCATGCTTGATCCCATTTTCACAAAACCATGGCATCAATTGTCTACATGGTTCAGAAATGATGATGCTACACCATTTGAAACTGAAAATGGCATACCATTTTTCGAGTTTTTTGGCCGTGAGCCTAGACTTAATAATCTTTACAATGATGCGATGGCAAGTGATGCTAGATTGGTTTGCAATTTGTTACTTGATGACAAGTACAAGGGCGTGTTTGAGGGTTTGGAATCATTGGTTGACGTTGGTGGAGGCACTGGAACTCTTGCAAAGGCCATTGCCAAATCATTTCCCCAATTGGAGTGCATTGTATTCGATCAACCGCATGTTGTTGCTGGCTTCGAATTTGAAGGGACTGAGAACCTTAAATATGTTGGAGGAGACATGTTTGAGGCCATTCCTCCGTCTAATGCCATTTTGTTGAAGGTAATAAAATATTATTAGTTGTTTGCATTATGTTACCGATATAGTTTTTTGCTTCTTCTTTTGAAATATTGTTCAATGGGTTTTCCTTTATTTTGAGAATTTTTTTAACTAATTAATTAAAGGCAACCTCTATATGAAATTATGAGTTGACCATCATTAAATATTAATTTTGTTATTTTCTATTTAAAATCATATGTTTATCTAGAAGACTAGAACTAAGAAGAGTTACAATTATATAAGATGAGATTATTTGTCCAGAACTCAGGATTACTGTAAGCACAACACAGTTGCAAAAATTTAACTTCATGTCTAATTTTTTTGGTGGGACTCTCCATTTAAGGGCGTTTGCCAATAAGTTAGTGCATGCATAAGATAGAACTTAGTGGACAAACGAGCTTACACTTGAATAATTGAACCCTATAATAATATCATGGTTCCTGTCCATAAAAAAAAATAAAAAAAATACCATGCCTTGTTCATAATACCACTGTTCATTAGTATTATACGGTCTTTTTACTAAATTATTAATGTACAAGAAAAATAAGTTAATTCGTTTATGTTCGATATGAACCTGTTTAACTCGTTGAGTTGTACGAAATGAGTTAAATTGATCCATTTCTAAACGAATTGTGATTTTATTAGCTCAATTCGCTCATTTTTACAAGCGATCGATCTAGGCCAACTCGCAAGTTACAACTCGTCTTGATGGCTTGGAGGAAGGGATACATTTAAGGGACTTATTAACAATCTTTAGTAGAGGTCCTAGAAGTATATATAAGGATAGAGAGTTAGAAAGGATATTTGTATATTGAATCCATTGTATATAGTGTTTGAGGAGAAATTTGAAAAGGATTCAGATACATCCGTCCAATATTTAGATAGGACTGTATATAGATATGATAGAGATTATACTCCTGATGAACCATGTGCCCTTAAGTGGAACTTTCTTGGGTCGGTCATTACTTTAGAGTTTAGACAACCCAAATTGAAAATTAGGCGATAAAATTGAAAATGTGCTCAACATCACTATATCTGAAGTTTTCTATTATATGAAAGTTAAAATTGAATCTTCACATCAAGCATGACTAGAAGATTTTTCATTTATTGATTTTGATGATAACTTTCACTTTGAGTTGTAATGCTACAGTGGATTTTGCATGACTGGAATGACGAGGAAGGTTTGAAGATATTGAGAAAATGTAAAGAGGCAATCATGAAAAATGGCAGCAAAGGAGGGAAGGTGATTATCATAGATATGGTGATGAAGGATGAGAAGAAAGGTGATGATGAATCACTTCAAACACAACTCTTCTTTGACATGCTGATGATGGTGTTGCATAATGGAAAGGAGAGAAATGAAAAAGAATGGGCCAAATTAATATTCTCTGCTGGTTTTAGTGACTACAAGATAATTCCAATTCTAGGAATAAGGTCTCTCATTGAGATATATCCATAGCAACTTAATAACACAATAATAATGGATGAGAATATTGTGTCTGAGAGTCCTTTAATTGTTTAATTTCAAAGTTGCAGTTTACTCGTGTAATCAAGGTTCCTTTTGGTGTTCTATCTCAATTCAACCAAACATATATTCGGAAGCTATTTGTCCATGTATTTTATAACAAATTATTCTTATATTTATTTATTAATTTTACTCTCTTTCACATTTATTTTTTTATTTTTTTATTTTTTTTCAATACTATTTAATTTCCCCTCTATCTC
>NC_029791.2:21536030-21537947 GCF_000816755.2 Arachis ipaensis | reverse complement strand
TCACTCTCATTGTTAGTCAAGAATAATTAATATACCGGCAATGGCGGAACTTGAAATAAAATTTTGGAGAGACCAGATAAAATAAATGTCAAGATGTTTTTGATATGGACCATTTAAAATAAGTTCGTCTAACTTCATTTTTTTTATTTGGGTGATATTGTCAAATTTAAAACCGTTTTCCAGGGTCTCGTTCTAAAAAATTAAGTCAAATTCATCAGATGCAACTCTTTAAACTTTTGAAGGTTGTATCTCAATTTCTTCATGATTCATTAAAGTAGAAGAACTATTTATAGGTGTTAATATTGTAAAAGTTATATGTTCTCCTTCTTAAATATTAGCCTTCCTCTTAAAAAATGCATCAATTGTTTTTTTTTTATGATTATTTTATATAAAAATTTGAATATATATCCTGTAAAATATTAAAAAATTAAATTAAATAAACAGTAAAATATAAAATAATATTAAATTACATAAATAAAAAATACCTAATTTTTTATATTTGAACTCAAAGGTAGAATGAGTGTTGCTTATTGAATAGAGAGCTGTGAAATGCGAATACACTTAGTTCAGTCTAAATCCAACATGTTTTGAATGTTTAAAACTAAAAATTATTGTGCAATAAAAATAAGAGATGAAGATTAAACTTTAGTATTTTAAGTCATAATAAAATATTTGAACCAACCCAACTTTTTTTTTTAAGTATTACTAATTTTTTTAATAAAAGTTTGGGGACCATCCCCTTGTCTGAACTAAACTAAGCCTTTGTGTACTGGATTTCGGTATGCAATCCAATCCATCATCTTTATGTGAAGTTTTGTTTAATAAATTGTCTTCATTATTTACGTGTCATTTAAATTGTACATGTACTTATTATAAAGTTTAAAATATTTATTTTAATTTTATGCTTAAGGTTTTAAAATTGTTTCAATTATAATAACCTTAAATACTAATACCTACAAAATTGTTGACGAAAACAAGTGACATGATAGTGAATGTAATTCATTTAAAATAAACATATCATTTTCACCCACTTTAAACGATACTTTTCAAGGATTAATATAAGCCATTAATGCAAACTGTTATAGCAACTGACTGATACATCAACCTATGTTGCCACATACGTATTGCATTTGGTGATACCTTAGTATAGTATTGGCGATTTGGCATACACTTATTAGAAATTGAGGACAAGAAGGAAACGATGAAAAAGGTCAAATCAATAGAAAAGCCTTGAGAAGGGTGGTATTCTACATGGTGGGGTCGTGGGGAAGATGACTTTTCAAATTAAAATCACCTGATGTATTGTCGTTACTATGGTTTTTCTGGAAAAGTGGAGACTCCAAATATGATTTTGCTTGTATATGTGTGGTTTTGGTGAATTGGTGGTGTGATGAGGTCGCCAATAAATAGCTATTTTTGTTGTGAAAATGTTCACGGGTGGAATAATTCCAAAATCTGTTTTTGGATCCTTCGAATATGGTGCAAACTGCAGCTGGTGATTGAGATATCAGTAGGGTATATATATATCATTATTTTGTACTAGAAAAATTAATTTACGATATAATAAATTTTGAAAGAAATAAATGATACCATGATTTTCTAAAAAATTAACCTCGTCTAACAACATATATAATCTTTTTAAATATAAGGGGTAAATAATTTAATTTGTGTATGTATTTAATTTTTTTATGAAAACATTTAGATAAATATATTTAAAAAGTGCATGTAAAATATTGAAAAAATTTTCAATTTTTAGATAATCATTTAATTTTTGATACTTTACTAATATATACTACTCTTTCTCAAGTTCAAACGATCTATACAGGATGCATAATTTTTTTAGTAGTTTCTATTTGTCACTTTGTTTTGCTTTATTATGAAGTTTTTAAATACTCTATTACTATATGAATTTAATTT
>NC_029791.2:21531738-21535906 GCF_000816755.2 Arachis ipaensis | reverse complement strand
TAATAAGAAACTACTATATACACACACTTATCTTCTATACATAATGAAGATATGAAAAAGACTTGATATACGAATTTTTTGTTTTCAAAATTTTTTGTTATATCATATATGCAAGATTGGCGGAATATAGCGGTAAAAAATTACCAGTCGGTTATCTAAATGTCGCAAATAGCGAAAATAACAGCAGTTGACATCATAACACTTTTATGTGCTGCAAAATTTGATTAATTAGCGACTATTTCATGAAAAATCGTCTAGTTAGGATATTTTATCATAATTTATTCAATCTTCTATATTTTCTAACTAATAATCTCTTCACGGCAGAAATCCTCGAACTGAGAGTAGTAGCGCGCGAAATCCCTATTCTTTACTCTACGGTGCACTTTTACTACCCATCCATCCTCCTCTCGGCAGCGTCGACCTTTCACCTCTCCTCAACAGTGCGTGAAACCCCTACTCTCTCCTCCACAGTGCGTGAAATTCTTATCTTTTGCTCCACCGTGCGTCTCTTTGTAGTTGTGGAGTCGCGTGGCTGCCATTCATCCTTTTCTCATTGGCATCGACCTTTTCCCTCTCCTCCACAGTGCATGAAACCCTTACTCCCTCCTCCACAGTGCGTGAAACCCCTATTCTCTGCTCCACCGTGCGCCTCTGTGTCATCGTGGAGTCGATCGGATAGCTGCCCATACATCCTCTTCTCACTGTCATTGAAGTTTCCCTTCTCCTCAACCATGCGTGAAACCCTTATTATACCCTCTTCCACCGTGTGCGAATCTGAGCTATCACAACCTCTCTCTTGTCACTAGCTCATTCTTCCACACTTCTCTTTCTTTCTTGTTTTCATTTTTGATCACTTACAAAATTTGAATTCTATTTTTTTAAATTTGTCTATATCTACTTGGTTCAGATTATACTTTCAGGTTATTTTGATTTAAATTTTGTCTATATTTTCTATTAATTTAGGTTAATTGTGGTTGTTTAGAATTAAGAATTTAAACGTATTACTATTTTGATTTATTGTGTGCTTTATAGTGAAATTTTTAGTTAGAGTAAATAAATGCAAATAGTTAATGATTGTTTGATCATTTGATAGATTCAGTTTCAATAATATTTGATTCAGTTTCAATCATTTATGTTATTTACAGTTTAATTGGATATGCTAAAATAATCCTTAAAGCAGACATGCTTCATCAAATTCATCAAAAATTTACACATTGCTTCAAATGATTATTCAAGCATCGTCAATGGCACAATTTCACTTTCCATTCATCAATACATCCATAAATCAAATTAGGAAACTAAGTAAAATGACTCTTCCGAACCGTTAACTTAATTCCAAACTTTTTAATCAATTCTTGAATATTCAAAACCACAACAAAGCCTTTGAAGCTTGAAAGCTTTGCAACTTAAATGAGAAATTATCGTATATAAATTCAAACATCAATTTTTAGATGAAGTTAACATGTGTACCAATATGTTATTTTTACCTATTAATTGTAGCCTTCAGATCTGTTGTGCTTGCTTCTTTTTGTGACAAAATTGAGGAGAATAACATTTTGTCCTGAAATAAAAACAAGCATTGCGCTGATACATACATACATAAAGTAGAAAGACAACTCAACCTTGAGAACTAATTAGAAGAATAGCTTTTAAAAACAACAGAGTAAACATTATTGTGCATAAACTAAAATATCAATCATCCAACCATGGACAGGCCCATCTAAAAAGGGTGATAGAAAAACTAGAGAAAAGTAAGAGAGAAATAGTATTCCTATTCATCTTTGTATACTTATGGAATCACTGAAGTATTTCCTTCTACTGATAAGTTTCTTACTCCAGAAAGGTTGAGCATTTATGTAGATTTCAACTTTGTTTACATATATAATTGAAGCTATTTATTTTTAAAGATAATAGATTAATAGATGGGATATGGATCACTATTTTGCTATTTGAAAGGGGATCTGGTTTGTAGGGAGCAGAAAGGTCTGGCCTGAAAGGGTATGGTACTATTATTTTCACAAATTGGAGCTTTCTGTCTTCAATTTGGAGTGTGCTACATATATAGTTACATACATGAGAAAGATTAGAGAGAATAACACACAATACAGTTGCAAATTTGGATTGCAATTTTGTTCAGTTTTCTTTTTGGTTTCGATTTTTAATTTGGTTCAGATTAATTTTTTCCTTCTTGATTTGGTTTCAATTTGCTCTTTTGTTTTGTTTTTGTTCTTGCCAAGAACACAGGACAAAAGGCGGTGAAACAAAATCTAGTACAGCAAGACGCACCGATACCACTGTGAAGACTTGCCACCGCAACGTGCTGCACCTCCATTCTGGGTCTTTCTTATCTGGTACATGATTACATTTTTCTTTCATTGTACCTTTTTTTTGGGTCTGAAATTTGTCTGTGGTGTTTAAATGTGAAGTTCTATCATAAATATCTATCAAATGATGAAAGATATCTGAAATACCTGAGCCTACATCTCGAGTTTATATCCATGTGGACAAAATTAAATCAACCAAATGATGTTTTTAAGTGTCATGAGTTTTCTGTAAGTAAGATTGATGCTGTTGTTAGTCAATACTAAATGTTCTCTAACATTTTATTTAAGGCTTGCTAAAATATTCCTTCAAATTGAAAATTACCATCCCTAGAAAATATATAAAGCCAATAAGGCATGCATACAAGCGTTTCACTTTCTGTTAATATAATATGTATTTTAATGTTAAAAAAGGAGTAAATTATACTCACCTCCCTTGAGATTTGCTCAATTTATACTCACCCGTCGTGTTAAAATTTGGCAACTTAGGTGAGGTTAGTATATTTTAGACAACTAGAGGTAAAGTTAGTGTAATCTGGGTAAATCTGGGGGAAGGTGAGCCTACTGTATATGCTATTTGTATAGCCCTGTTCATATGAGAAAGTTTCTTTCCTAAGACGGTTGATATCTGATGAGCGGATAATTTATACGCTTTTTGGCATTGTTTTTAGTATGTTTTTAGTAGAATCTAGTTACTTTTAGGGATATGGCAAGCTGTGTGTTGGTGGATCACCGTTGTCAATGGCTACCTTCCATCCTTCCAGTGAAAACTATGCTCACGCGCTCTGTCACAGCACGGCTAATCACTGGTTGGTTCTCGATCCGGTTGGAATAGGATTTACTGTCCTTTTGCGTCTGTCACTAACGCCCCTCCTTCAGGAGTTTGAAGCTCGTCACGGTCATTCAATCCTTGAATCCTACTCGGAATACCACAGACAAGGTTTAGACTTTCCGGATTCTCATGAATGCCGCCATCAGTTCTAGCTTATACCACGGAGATTCTGATTAAGGAATCTCAGAGATACTCATTCAATCGGATATACAACGGAGGTGGTTGTCAGGCACACGTTTATGGTTTGAGGAAGGTGATGAATGTCACGGATCATCACCTTCATCACAGTTAAGCGCGAATGAACATCTTAGATAAGAACAAGCGTGTTTGAATGGAAAACAGAAATACTTGCATTAATTCATCGAGACACAGCAGAGCTCCTCACCCCCAACAATGGGGTTTAGAGACTCATGCCGTCAGAAAATACAAAGTTTAGATCTGAAATGTGATGAGATACAAAATAAGTCTCTAAAAGTTGTTTAAATACTAAACCAGTAGCCTAGGGTTACAAAATATGAGTGGACTATGATGGATGATGCAGAGATCCACTTCTGGGGCCCACTTGGTGTGCTGGGGCCCACTTGGTGTGTGCTGGGGCTGAGATTTCGTGCAGAGGTCATTTGTGGAGTTGAACGTCAGTTTTTATGCCAGTTTGGGCGTTCAACTCCAGTTTTTGATCCTTTTCTGGCGCTGGACGCCAGAATTGGGCAGAGAACTGGCGTTGAACGCCAGTTTACGTCGTCTATCCTTGTGCAAAGTATGGACTATTATATATTGCTGGAAAGCCCTAGATGTCTACTTTCCAATGCATTTAGAAGCATGCCATTTCGAGTTCTGTAGCTCCAGAAAATCCAATTTGAGTGCAGGGAGGTCAGAATCCAACAGCATTAGCAGTCCTTTTTCAGCCTGAATCAGATTTTTGCTCAGCTCCTTCAATTTCAGCCAGAAAAATACCTGAAATTACAGAAAAACACACAACTCATAGTAAAGTCCAGAAATATGAATTTTTCCTAAA
>NC_029791.2:21513742-21531692 GCF_000816755.2 Arachis ipaensis | reverse complement strand
GACAGCTTGGTTTAGCCGCTTAGACCAGGATTTTAGTCCTTTAGGCCCTCCTATCCACTGATGCTCAAAGCCTTGGGATCCTTTTTAATTGCCCTTGCCTTTTGGTTTTAAGGGTTAGTGGCTTTTTCTGCTTGCTTTTTTTCTTTTTTCTTTTTCTTTTTTTTTTTTTTTGCAAGCTTTGTTCTTTGCTGCTTTTTCTTGCTTCAAGAATCATTTTTATGATTTTTCAGATTCTCAATAACATGTCTCATGTTCATCATTCTTTCAAGAGCCAACATATTTAACAGTCTTAAACAACAAATTCAAAAGACATATGCACTGTTCAAGCATTCATTCAGAAGACAGAAAGCATTGCCACCACATTTAACCAATTAGAATTTGTTTTATTTAAACTCGAAATTTTATTGCTTCTTATTCAAAAGATCTACTACTTTATTCATGTTTGCTGATGATGAGAAAAATAAACTATAGCTTAATTGGAGATAAAATCAAAATAGATACTAATTACTACTATATGACTCCTAAGGTCAAATTAAAATAAGAACAGTTATCACAGAGTTAAGGCTAAGATTAGAACTCAACAACCTTGAGGTTTGGGAAGTGGATGTTCCTCTAGTCTGTGAGGTGCTTGGTCCTTCAAGAGAGAATTTCTGGCGCTTCAGTTCCTTTAAATCACGCTCTTGCTCCTCTTGGAGTGGGTTGTTTTCCTTTAGGGGCCATGATCTTAGTGATCACGGATAAGCACACCAAACTTAGAGCTTTGCTTGTCCTCAAGCAAAAGAAAGAGAAGGAGATGGGTAGAAGGAGAGCTCCTTCCCACCATCCTGGCGTTTGAACGTCCAAACACTGCCTGTTTTGGGCGTTCAACGCCCAAATGCTGCTATCCTGGGCGTTCAACGCCCAGTTGTTGCCCTTTTCTGGCGTTGAACGCCAGATAACTATCCTTACTGGCGTTCAGCGCCCACTGGATGCCCATTTTGGGCGCTGAACGCCCAAAATGGCCTTCACTGGCGTTTTCTTGCCAGTAAGCTCCCTATCTCTGTTTTGTGTGTAGATTCTTTCTGTAACCTTGTAAACTTATGCAAATGATTCTTTACCTTAGTGTCAGTGAACTTTATGGGTATTTACTGTCCGTTCCAGGATTCTTTTTAATTCTCTATTAGAGACTTCAGCTTGCCCATTAGTTTGTGGATGATATGGAGTAGCCACCTTGTGGCGAATTCCATACCGAACCATGGCAGAGAAAGCTGTTTATTGCAGAAGTGAGTGCCCCCATCACTGATTAATACTCTAGGGACACCGAACCTGCTAAAGATATGTTTCTGGAGGAACTTCAGCACTGTTTTAGTATCATTGGTGGGTGTGGCAATAGCCTCAACCCATTTTGATACATAGTCAACTGCCACCAGAATATAAGTGTTTGAGTATGATGGTGGGAAAGGTCCCATGAAGTCAATTCCCCATACATCAAACAACTCTATTTCCAAGATTCCTTGTTGAGGCATGGCGTAACCATGAGGCAGATTACCAGCTCTTTGGCAACTATCACAATTACGTACAAACTCTCGGGAATCTTTATAGAGTGTGGGCCAATAGAAGCCACATTAGAGGACCTTGGTGGCTGTTCGGTCACCTGCGAAATGGCCTCCATATTGAGATCCATGGCAATGCCATAGGATTCTCTGTGCTTCCTCTCTGGGGACACACCTACGGATAATTCCGTCTGCACATCTCTTAAAGAGATAGGGCTCATCCCACAAGTAGTACTTTGCATAAGTAATTAGTTTCTTTTTTTGTGTTCTATTGTACTCCTTGGGTATGAACCTTGCAGCTTTATAGTTTGCAATATCGGCAAACCATGGTGCTTCCTGAATGGCAAATAGATTCTCATCAGGGAACGTCTCAGAGATCTCAAGAAAGGGGAGGGACGTCGACAGAAAAATACACAACTCATAGTAAAGTCCAGAAATATGAATTTTTCCTAAAAACTACTAGAAATAGACTAAAAACTAACTAAAACATACTCTAAACTATATGAAATTATCCCCAAAAAGTGTATAAAATATCCGCTCATCAATATCTATATAGCATTAAAGCTCTGAGTTATATATATCCCAATTATATTGTTGCATGGTTCCCAATTGGAATGCAATAAGTTCAGGAACTACTGAATATTAAATAGCATGTACATGGTAGAGAGCAAAGGTCATTATTAGTAAGGGTTGTTACTTTGACTCTATAACCTTATTGTGCAATCCAGTCCTCTGAACCAGTTATGATCTGAACACTGGTATAAAAAAAGGAGTTAGAACACTCAAGAATACATACAGTGGGGTGACAATTCTAAATAAATGGCAGCAGCAGGGATGTTTAGCAATCAAATTTTAAAATACTAGATCATTTGTTCTCTAAAATGCCAATTGATTGCTATCTGTTGCTTGCTTGAGTTTTCTTTATTATGCTTATATGTAAAATAATGATTTCTATGCTTAGTTCGGGATTGAGGGTTAAGTTAATAAACAACCAGAAAGTACAGTAGATACGATTTGATTGGATAAGATCTTAGCTGTATACTTGCTCTCTTTTTAGTTGGTGATGGCATGAAGTACAGTAGATACTATTTGATTAGTTTTTATTTATTCGTCTACATTATCCTTAATTATGTGATGTGGAATATGGTGATGGTATATGTAAATCTCGTAAAATTAGTAAATAATTAATTAATAAATTAATTTTTAAATGCCTTCTGGTGCCTTCCCTCCATGCAATGGAGCTACCATAAAATTAGCAAATAATTAATTAATATAGTAACTTTTAATAAAGGAGATTAAAAATGTGAATTTTATAGTAAAATAGAATAGAGCTAATTAAAATAAGAATTTTGACACTAATTTTAAAGAATTTGCCCCAAAATTAGGCCGAACCAGATGATCCAGACCCAAAATGGGCCCAGGGCCCAATCCAACCCATCACACTTAAACAAAACACAGTTTCCCTTCCCCTCCTCTCCTTATTCACGCTGCACATTGTTGGAGAAGAGAAGAAGAAAAACAAAACCCTAACCTCACCTTCCAATCTCCATATCTCCTTACTTCGAGTTCCGATCGACGCATCGTTTTCGGCCACGCGACCACCGCATCGAGCTCTACGAACTTATTGGAACAATTTCATAGGTAAGCTTCACTCTCACTCCAATTTTTCTACCCCTTGAATTTCAAAATTTGGTGAGTATCTACATTAAAATTTTGTTGATTTTGGTACTCTAGATTCGATTTAGCTTGCGGAACTTGTTGGGTTTGGTTCATTTAGTCCGTGGGTACGGTAAGGATCATTAACCCTAGTGAATTCATTGAATTAGTGTGTGGTTATTGAATTTTGTATATGGATATGTGAAAAATGTGAACTTAGGTGTATATACATATATTGGAACTTGATTTTGGGCATTGGAGGCTTGGTGGAGGATTAGTGTCAACGCTTTGGTGATTTTGGACTTGTGGGGCTATTTTTGGCTTTGGTGATTTGCCTTGGTCAATACGTGGAAATCGGCTAATGTATGATTTAGGTTTCACGTATTTAATATATAATGTTCTGTAAAAACTTATACTAGAGGACCATAGGATGGGTTGAAATGCATGAAAATATTCAATGCTTAGCACCCTTGTTGGTAATTATGATGTGAATTGAATATGTGTTGGATGATTGTTGTGTATATTGGTAATATTATGTTAATATATATATATATATATATATATATATAGTAAAGTATCGTTTTTGTCCCCAACGTTTGGGGTAAATTCTATTTGTGTCCCTAACATTTAAATCGTTCTATTTGTATCCCTAACGTTTGTAAAAGTGATTCAATGTTATCCTGCCGTCAATTACACATCATGAGCGTTTAGTTTGAGTTTTAAAAATCTCTTCTTGAAGTTAGAATACCTCAGTGTAGTAGGGTGTTACATTATGGTATCAGAGCAGTTCGTTCCTGTAGAGCCTGAGGGACGGACTGACTATGCTTCTGTGCATTCTCTGTGTATGTGTCTATGTGCTATTAGGATATCTAACTTATATATGTGGCATAAACGTTCATGAGCATGCATTTGGGACTTGAAGCACTAGACTTGCGATATTGAGACTGATCAACTTGATATCACTTGTTTGATGTGTATAGGAACCTGATGTCGACTCGCGGACGCGGTCGCAGGCGAGGCAAAGGTCGATTAGGGAATGCTACTCCTGAACCGACAGGGAATAACCCTGTAGATTTCATGGCTGCCCTGGAAAAAATGGCTACGGTTATGCAAGCGATAGCCGAAGCGCTGGGTAACCAGATAAACCTTGGAAACAATGGGAATAATGGCGATGAGGGTCCTATGACGCTTGCCTCTTTCCTGAAGGTTCATCCTCCAACCTTTAGGGGAACCTCAAATCCCACTGAGGTGGATAATTGGATTCAAGCGATAGAGCGGGCACTGCAGGCTCAGCAGGTTTCCGAAGAGCAGTGAGTTGAATTTGGGACTTATCAGCTGCAAGGCGAGGCCCAGTACTGGTGGCAGGGAACACGGCGTATCCTACAGCCAGACGGTGTTATGATCTCTTGGAAAGTGTTCCCAACAGAATTTTATAGAAAGTATTTCCCAGTTCAGTCAGAAACGCCAAGGAACTTGAATTGTTGCAATTAAAACAAGGACAGATGACTATTACTGAGTATACGAATAAGTTCGAAGAACTGTGTCGCATTTTCCGAATCTATCATGGTGCGCCTGAGGATTTCGGCGAATGAAAATGCATTAAGTATGAGGGAGGCCTACGGAGTGATATTCTGAGCTTCGTTGTACCGATGGAGATCAAGGTCTTTTCTGAGCTCATAAACAAGAGCCGAGTGGCGGAAGAATGTGTGAGGAAGGCGACAATGGAAAAGGGAAGTCTGAGGATGTCTTTTCAGAGGACTCCAGGAAGGAATTTTGCACCAAGAGGAAGGAATTTCAAGTGTGGAGGCTTTGTCCCACAGCAGAATCAAGGTCAGGGCAACTTTAGAAGGCCGAATCACAATGCTGATTAGGGCAGAAGGTTTGGAAAGCAGCCATAGTAGGACTTGAGCTGTCAGAGATGCGGAAAGCATCATCCAGGAGTTCCGTGCAGAATGGGTATGGAAGTATGTTTCTTTTGCGGATAACCTGGGCACCTGGCCTGGAATTGCCTAGAGAAGAAGAAGTATGAGACTGGTAGAGTGTAGTAGTCAGGGAGAGTGTACACCATTTCTGCAGCAGGTGCCGAGGGATTTGAGACCTTGATCAGAGGTAACTGTGAAATAGCTGGTAGAGTTTTAAATGCATTATTTGATTCGAGGGCAACATATTCATTCATTGCATTTGAAAAGAATAATGAATTAGGGTTGAGAATAGTGGTCTTGGGTTATGATCTAACGGTGCATAATGCTACTCATGAAGCCATTGTGACTAGGTTAGGATGTCCACAAGTGTCATTTCGAGTCAAACAGCGTGAATTTGTGCATGACTTGATTTGTCTGCCGATGACTGGTCTCGATCTCATCTTGGGATTGGATTGGTTATCTAAGAATCTTGTCTTGCTTGACTGTTCTGAGAAATTAGTATGCTTTATGCCGGAAGGGTCGGAAGCGCCGGTTGTGGTAAATAACTATTATTTGAATTCTATGATAGTAAATTATTCTGGGACTGAATGTCAGGGTATTATGATGTTAACTGCGGGTGTTTCGGGTGATGATCAAAGCTTAGAGAAAATTCCGGTTGTTTGTGAATTTCCTGAGGTGTTTTTGGATTATATTGATGAATTTCCACCTATTCGAGAGGTTGAGTTTGCAATTGAGCAGGTACCTAGGGCAGGTCCGAGGTCACCCTTAGAGATGGCCGAGCTTAAGGCTTAGCTGAAAGATTTGTTGGGTAAACACTTTACTCGCCCAAGTGTTTCTCCGTGGGAAGTGCCAATGTTAGTGGTAAAGAAGAAAGATGGGAGTATGCGCTTATGTGTTGACTATAGGCAGTTGAATAAGGTTACTGTGAAAAACAAATATCCGCTACCAAGGATCAACTTAATGGACGACCAACTACAGGGAGCCGGTGTATTTTCTAAGATTGACTTGCAATCTGGGTATCATCAGATAAGGGTTAGAGATGAGGATATTCCGAAGACTGCTTTCCGGACGCGATACGGTAACTATAAATACACGGTGATGTCTTTCGGGTTAACCAATGCCCCGGCAGTGTTTATGGACTATATGAACTGAATCTTCCATCTATTTTTAGATAAATTCATTCTCGTTTTCATTGATGACATCTTCATTTACTCTAAGACTGAAGCAGAACATGCGGATCACTTGAGAACTATGCTACAAATATTGAAGGATAGGAAATTATATGCCAGGTTATCTAAATGCGAGTTCTGGAAGAGAAGTGAAGTTTTTTGGTCATGTGGTAAGTCAACAGGGAATAGCTGTGGATCCTGCTAATAAGGTTGAGGCAGTAATGAATTGGGAGCAACCAACTTCTGTGACGGAGATTAGGAGTTTCCTAGGTTTGGCGAGTTATTATCGGAGGTTCATTAAGGGATTTTCACAACTCGCCTTACCTTTAACCAAGCTGACTAGGAAAGATACACCTTTTGTTTAGAGATATAATTATTTATGTGTTTCTTCCTATTAGTTTAAACTTTTAGGAGGAGTAGTATTATGACATGGTATAAGAATTTTTGCGATAAAAAAATTTAAAATTCAATCCAAATATATTAAGGATATAACAATTTATGTATCTTCTCTTGTCAATTAGATTGTGATATGTTCTTGTAAACCTCATTTTCATTGAGAAAGGAAACAGAAAAGCTTGAACAACTCTCTTCTCTCTTTTTCTCTCCTTAAAGTCGATTTTTTTTTATGGTTATCATTCTCTGAACTTACACTTCTTTACATCATTCTCATGTATTATTAATTTTTTATTGGCAAAGTTACCTTTCACTACTACCAAATGTTAATCTTAAAAATTGATTTAACGAAAGAATGTACAATAATAAATCAATCGTCATGCCTTATATATGTATATTATAAAAAGAGTAAACTATCATTTCTACCCACAAAAGTTAAAAACACTGACATATCTACCCATAAAAAAAAAGAAATTACTATTTGTACCCATAAAATATGAGTTCCATATAACAAAATTATCCAAACACTAAAAAATTACATAAAAACCCCAAATTACCCTTATCATCATCCGCATCATCCACCCCTCCTTCTCTCCTTCCCTGTCTCGCCCTCGCCTGAGCCAAACTCTGAGTTTAAAGGCACCACCACCTCATTTCCTTCATCACTACCATCACCACCACCACCACATACCTCTATTATCATCTTCTTCACATAAATCAACAACAACAACAACAACAATAGAAAAAACAAAGAGGAAAAATGAAGAAGCCAGTGACAGATCCACATAAGAAGAAAATGCTATGAAATTGAGAAGGGAGAAATTTGTAGCTGCGGTGTGATTTCAAACAGCGAAGGAGACACCACAATTTTAAATTCGTTGTCCAATTCATCCACGCCCTTCACTGCTGAGTTTCCTATTTTTATTTTCTTCCCCTTTTCATAACTCAATCAATGCAAAATCTGCAATCCCATAATTACAATTTTCTATTTTCATTCTTTTCTTCATTCAATGATGCCTCTTTATATGTGTGTGTGCTTATCTTCTCGTTTTAACTTGCATGTTGATTCTAAAAGAAGTCCCTTTTTTGGGTTGAGGATTCGAAGAAACAGAAGAGAGAGAGAAGCAAAACACAGAAGGGAAGAGAGAGAAAGAGAGAGAGAGGAAGGAGTTGGCAGAGTTAACGGACTCTAGTGGCGGCGAGGAGCTCAGAAAATGAAAAGAGAGAGAGAGAATAGGGTTAGTGGTGGTGGTGGTGGAGAGAAAAAGATGATGCAGATGATGATAAAGGTAATTTGGGAGTTTTATGTGATTTTTTAGTGTTTGGATAATTTTGTTATATGAAACTCATATTTTATAGGTACAAATAGTAATTTTCTTTTTTTTTTATGGGTAGATGTGTCAGCGTTTTCAATTTTTGTGGGTAGAAATGGTAGTTTACTCTTATAAAAAATTACTTCCATCAATTACATGCTATATCAAAAAATTATCTCATTACAAAATAGATATATAAATTTAAAAATACACCTGTTGGTAAGTGATTTTGTAAAGTACACAAATTACTGTTGACAAACAAAATGAATGGTTTTGGGTAATTTTTGTGTTAGTGGTTTGATGAGTTGATGAATATTGATGTATTTAAATTTGTATGTCGATTATAAAAAATAAATAAATAGAAAATTCAACTAAATCAAATCAAGCTAGCTCTATTATCCCCAAGTGGACTCCAACTATTCATAAAGAAAAATGGCCAAAAAAAAAGTGTACAACAAAATTGGGGAGAAAGGAAGAGAAAATCTCCTAAAGATCAGAAGCCAAGAATAATTGGAAGGACAATGATTGCTCAATCTATAAAAGCACCACTGATTCATACTTCATAGAAATGAAACTATAGTTATTATAACATAGAAATTAATCAAGGATAATCATACTATCACTCAACCACTACTTTGGTGACTAATTAAATAATATATATATTTATATATAAATACATAATGACTGATATTGGTGTATAAATAATTTTTTTAAATATTTAATTAGCTAACATGTCCATGTCTTGTGACTTCATTTCATCAGCTAACTTCCAATGAAAGTGATACAAAAGAGATGCCAATATGAAATGTATGGATCTTGATGCAAAAGGCAATCCAGGACAAATTCTTCTACTAGCACCAAATGGGATATAGTCAAAATTTTTTCCCTTAAAATCAATTTCAGTATCCAAGAATCTCTCAGGTTCAAATGAATTAGGGTTTAGCCCAAATGCTTGAATCTCTTCCCAATGACCACACATTAACTAGGATTTGTGCATTGTTGAGAATTGTGAAGCCACCTAACTCTACATAATCAATTGCCTTGTGGGGTATGAGAAATGGTGCTGGTGGATGAAGCCTCAAAGTTTCTTTCACAATTGCATTAAGGTATGGCAGCTTTAAGGTGTTAGACTCTTCAAATTTTCCATTTTTGCCAAGTGTTTGATGAAGTTCCGCCCTAACTTTTAACATTTTTTCTGGATTATGTAACAACTCAGCCATTGTCCATTCTAGTGTGCTTGATGTTGTGTCTATTTCCGCCATTAATAAATCCTTAATTAACATTATTAAAGAATAAATTTTACAACAGATTTGATAGACAGCGACAAATATTTAGTGACACTTTATATAACCGCCACTATATAATGGAGTTATATATTTGTCAAGCCAAAATTTAAATATATTTAACTAAGACTTAAATATGTTTCCAATTTTATAAATATAGATAACTTTCATTTTTTTTTAGTAGTCTATCTATAATTATATATTGTGTTGGTCTTTAGTCTCTATTGGCTCTTTTAATTTTTTTTTCCTTTACCTATCATTGTACCTTTTTATCATTATAAAATATGTTATTAATTGTATTTCTATTTCTTTCAAACACTTACATGTCTAATCTAAAGGGTAAAAGGCTGTTTGTCAAGACATTCATATTTTCAAATACAATTTCTCTCTCACATGCATACAAATGAAGGAAAATATTCATAACCAATAATATAAATTAAATACTTAAACTTCACATTTTTTAAAATATAACCATTCATATTATTTTGACTCCTCTTATCTTTTTTTTTTCTCAAAGATATTAAGTTATTTTATTTCATCATTGGTAGAAATAAAACAAGCAGGTGTCTAAATTTAGGACAAGTACAAAGAAAGTGTCTCCCAAAATATCACTATTGTGATAAAAAGGTTGCGAGAACTGAATCGGTCATCAAGTCGGTCAAGTGATTAGTTCAATAATTTAATCGGGGTCGAACCGTAGTTAAACCGTTTTAATTCAATATACATTCAAATTATTAAAATTTAATATACAAATAGATATTATAGAAACTAAAGCAGTAACTAGGTATTATTATTTGTACATTTCAGTGTAAAAGAGTCATGTATATCATAATTAAATCAATTTTCTCTTGTATTTTCAAATTCTCTTTCACTCTACAACTTCTTGGCTCTTGCACAACAATAAACTGGTGTTGGTGCTGCATAATTCTCCTATTCAAGTTCTTCATCTCAGAACAACTCCTTTACCTTTAATGACATTCTTGGCAACAACATACACTTCTTGCTTTTGGAGGCTAGAACCAAGCAGATCAAATTCAATAATCACAAAAAAAAATTCAGAATAACAAACTTACATAAAAATTCAAATCACTGGCAACAAAAAATTCAGAATCATAAAAAATTTCAACAAAGACTTCTAATCAAGTATTTAATAATAAAAACTCAGCATTTAAAAACAGAAAACTCGGCCTCCAAAGTAAAAAAATACGAAAACAGAAAAACTAAAAGAATTTATACTCAAAACAAAGAATCCATACTCAGCATCAAAGTAAATTCAGAATCACATCACCAACAACCCCAAACTCAGAACACACAATTAACAAAATTAGCAACCACCGTTAAAATCAACCATCAACCCCAACTCAGAATGCCAGCAATCCAGAATCCAGACCAATATATCAATTCATAGTTCATATTTCACACAATTCATATGGCATTCAACAGAGCAGAATTGAAAAAATAAAAAAAATTGAACAGAGCAGAATTGAATTTCATAAAAGAATTGAAGAACAGAGCAAAGCAGAATTCTCAAATTCAACATACATTAAATTTATTCAACATTTGATTAATCATATAATAAACAAAATTTAAAAATTTAAAAACACAAGAACAGAAGAACAGAAATCCAGAACAAACAATGAAAACAGAAAGAATAGAAGAAGAGAACAGAACGACCCGCGACGAGAAAAGACAGAACAAAATATGAAAACACAAGAATAGAAGAGCCAGAAGCCCATAACTAACCGCAAGAGAAGTAGAGAACAGAAGGCCAGAAGCTCGAGCCTCGAAGTAGAGAACAGAACGACCCGCGACGTTGAGGCGACGACCCACGACGCTGAGGCAACGACCCGCAACAGTGGCGCTTGCTCCAGCGTCTGCTTCGAATCACGACGGCGGTTGTCCTTCGTGGGCAGAAGCTCGAGCCTGGAAGAGCTTAGGGTTGGGAGTGGGGGTGTTCTTCACTTCTTCGAAGAGATTAGCTTATTAGGGATTTGGGGTAAGCCTGCAACACGCGTTCTTCACTCTTCAGCCTTCATTTTCTTTCTTTTTTTTTCTTTTTTATAAAGCCAAACAACGCTGTTTTGCTGGCTGGGGGGAAGAACTGGTTCGCCCAGTTTGCCGATTAACCACCGGTTTAGCCGATTTTTTTGCCAGTTTTTTGAAGTGCGGTTTTGTAGGTGGACCGGACCGACTAGTGACCAGTTTTCGGTTAATTCGGTTGAACCGGCCAGTCTGGTCCGATTTTCAGAACATTGGATAAAATTGACAAATAATTAAGGTAACGTTTGTTTTGAAGTATTAGAACAGAGACTAGAAGACTGAGACTTAGTATTATGTTTGTTGACTCAAAGACTGGTACTAAAATTTCTGTCTCTATCTCCAAAATTTCAGTATTTCAGTACCTCCAAAAGGTGGGGTCACTGTAGACTGAAATTTTTAGAGGTAGAAACTAAAATTTGAGTAACATTTTATATCTAAAATATTCTCATTTCAATTAATTAATTCAAATTTTACCCTTTGTACAAATTAAATTAGAGCTTTATTCTTGTTTCAATTTCTGTCTTCCATCTTACACCAAACACAATAAGAGAAGAGAAGAGGAAAGTAACGGATCTTAAGGTTGAGGGAGCATGGAACTCCCCAGACCGTTCTGATAGCTCCTCATCGCTGCTGCCATAATCTCCACCAGGGCTTGCCTCTTCTGCTCAAAGACCAGGAGGTTCCTCACCTTCCAGATTTCAACACACAAGTGCGCTGCTACCTCCATCAGCTGTCGCGCATCTGGTTGGTGAGAGAGGGTTGTCTTCAGGTTCTTCCACCATTGATGGAAGTGTCCCGAGTAGTTCATCTGAAGGTATGGCCGAAGTAAGCTTCCTCTCCAAATTGCTTTTGATTCTCTGCAATTTACAAGGCAGTGGGTAACTGATTCCTTGAACTCTTGAGACTTAGAGCCACCAAAGTTAACTAAATTCATGGAAAACAAAGCTTTGATATAGAATTAAGTAGGATTATAAAAATAGAATCGATATTCAAAATCTGCTAATTCTTCAAGTTTTCTTGGACGAACAACTTGTGTGAAGTCGAGTTGTTGCAAAGAAAAAACTTTGATAGTGCAAACATTTTTGTTTCCTTAACCCTGTGCCTTGTTCGTTCTTTTTTTTTTCCCCTTCTTTCTAACAGGGCATCAATCATGTATATTATGAGACGGAGTTCAGGACAGAATGGTGTCTAGGAAATTCTCTAAGGGAGCTGCCATGCGCTTGTTGAGCGACAAAGTTGTTTCTGCAGTGGACACTCCCCCATGACATGTCCACGTACAAATTACTGACCTACTTTCGCACATACTTGGTATACACAGAATAGCATACACCACACAAAGATTTTGAAGACCCTAGTAACAACATATTCCTAGGTAGCTGTGGCTGAATCAGTTAATTTGGATGTAACAATCTAACAGGACCATATTTTATCTGCGTTTAGCTAATACATATCTATCACGTGTAGTACAGTTATCAGTTACATATAAAGTGATAATTACAGTGAGTGATGGGGGTGATAGTGTATTAGTAGTTCATAAATCTATCTTCGAAGCAGAAATCAATTGAAGAAAAAGTTATTGATTCAAGAGAAAGTTGAATAGGTGAACAATAATTACTTATCTACTTGGGGTGATTGTGCTGCAAAGATTAAGGAAAAACATCTACGAAAAATATAAACGAGTGCAGTTAATAACAGCTATATATTTGCATGTGTTTAACTATGATCATGGTGTGTTCCGTGATTGCATAAGTGAATTTGTATGGCATTATTATCTGATAGCTGCAGCTTTTTCTATTAGTAGTAGTAATAGAGGGAGAAGAACTGAGAGTTATTCAATCCTGCATAAGAAAACAAACACTTAAGCAACCACCATTCATGAATATGTCAGCATAACTGCATAAGAAACAACATTTGAAAAGCATAAAGACAAGAGGTAAGTACCATCAGGGAGAGAAAGAAGAGGCTCGAGAGCAATCGCAATGGCAAAGGGGGCAAGAAGAGATGGCAGAGAGGGACTCATTGAGATGCCAATAGAGTGGTCTGCCGCCAATGTAACCAATGAGACAGAATCCAACTGTCCACATTAACACCATGAACGCTCTCCGCTGCTCCTGTTCACCTTTCTTTCTCTTTCGTTTGTTCATTTTAGACAATGTTAGTATTATATAGACAATGAACGTTCCTCCATTTTGATCATTTGCTTCCTCAAAATTTTTAGTGTAAAGAGTATTTCTTGAAATTGGGGGTGTGAGTTGTGATCTGTGAAAAATGTAGTTATGGCCCCATGTATGTCAATGAAACTCCAGCCAGGAATTTTCTTCAATCCAAGAGATCTCATATGATTCCATACCTCACCCACTTCTTCCCACTTGTTTATCCAAGCATAGCAATGTGAAAGTTGTACATAATGCCCTGCATTCATAGGCCTCAGCATGCGAATGTCATTGGCAATTGCATCACCAAGTTCCTTATTACCATGTGCTCGACATGCATCAAGGATTATGCCTAAAATATCTAGATGGGGCACTAAGAATACATTTCGGTACAGGTTATATCCTCCTCGACCTTCCCTGCTCGACTGAGGAGATCAACCACACAAGCATGGTGTTCAAGATTGGGTGCGATTCCGAAATCTCTAGTCATCGATTTGTATATGCTCAATCCTTGGTCTACAAGTCTATTATGACAACAAGAAGATAGAACTGACAAGAAAATCACATGGTTTGGTTTAATCCCAGTTTTTAGGAACTCTGAGTATAACCTAAATGCAGTTTCTCCTTTGCCATGATAGCCATACCCTGCAATTATCGCACTCCATGACACCAAGTCCTGATATGGCATCCGAGTGAAACACCTTTGGGCGGCATCCAAATCGCCACATTTCCAGTACATGTCTACCAAAGAAGTGTCCACTAAGATGCACGACTGAAAGATGTTTCTTACAACATAGCTGTGTATCAATCTTCCCAAGTGAAGTTGTCCGGTTGACGCGCAGCCTTGGAGGAGGGAGACAATGGTTATTGAATCAGGATTTTGATGATCACTCCTCATTTCATTGAAAAGCAACAATGCCTTACATACATAGCCATTTTGTGCATATCCACTAACTATTGCGTTCCAAGAAACCAAATCCCTTTTACTCATCCTATCAAATATAATTAAACTCTGGTCCAAGTGACCACACTTTGCATACATAGTAACAAGAGAGTTTTGAGCGGCACTATCCAATGATAATTCTTGCCTCATGATGTAACCATGAACGGATGCCCCCAAATGAATAGATCCAAGTTTACCACATGCTGTAATTACACTGGCCATAGTAGCACTAGATGCCTTCACTCCGAGATTCAACATTTGGCGGAACACACACAGTGCCTTATCAGCAGAATCATTCTATACAAGGCCTGATATCATGGCTGTCCACAAAACTACATCCCTATCTAAAGTCCTCTCAAACATTCTGAAAGAAGTGTCAACGTTCCCACCTTTCAAGTACGCTACAATCAGTGATGTTTCAATATGTGCATCCAAGTGAAAACCACCTCTCAAAATCTGGCCATGAACTAGCATTCCTAATTTCAACTCCCCCTTTGATGCAACCACAGATAACACCGACCCAAAAGTTTGCCGATCAGGCGCTAACCCTTCCACCCTCATTGTCTTAAAAAGCAGCAGAACCTCAATCAGATTCCCAATCTGGGCATAGGCTGATATCAACGAATTCCAAGAAACTAAATCTCTTTGCTCCATATAATCAAACAACTTCCTAGAATCATCAATGCTTCCACATTTCCCATACACATTCAATAGAGAATTTGACAAGGTCATATCAAACATAAACCCATGCAAAACCGCACAGCCATGCAAACACCGCACTTGACTAATCTCTGAAATTCCAAATAGCAAGCTTAGCAATGTAACACTAGTGGGCTGAATTTTCCGGCAACACATCTCACCAAACAAGGAAAAAGCCTCAAGAACACGACCACCACGGGAATTGTGATGACAAGTCATCTTAGCCTAGTTTCACTAGCCTTTTTCTTTTATTTTCAATTGAATTATGCACTTTCTTGAGCCATAAGCAAGCCAATTGGGTAGATTTTCATGCTTCCTTCGATTTAATCAACCATAGATGAATTAATGCAATTTCATGAGGTTTTATGCTATAATTGTCACATATTATGAAAGAATGAATATCTCATGATTTTGAGCATAGCTTTGATGTGTTTGGTTGATTAATGATAGGTGAAGAAAGCTTGGAGAAAGGTTGAAGCAAGGAGGAATGGCTAGGAGGAAGAGAGGACAAAAAGTTTGAGCAAAAGTTTGCCTCAAACTTTTTGGCAAACGTTGGCGCATGAACAACACACCCTGGAGAGCAAAAGTTTGCGCCAACGTTTGCCTCTAATTTTTTGGCAAACGTTGGCGCCATGAGTGTGCAAGGGGAGGCCAACGTTGGAGCAAAAGTTTGACCCCAAACTTTTGCCCCAACGTTGGTATCAGCAAAAGAGGGTGGCTGATGTGAAAAGTTGGAGTAAAAGTTTGCCTCAAACTTTTACTCAAACTTTTACTCAAGCTTTCATGATTCCAAGCCCGGTTCAATTCGGTTCTTCTCCAAACTCCAAGAGCAATCAACCAAGGCCTCTATCAACCCAATTCTATCAAGAGCAAAGGCCCAATTGAAGGCTTGAAGACCATTTGAAGAAAGTGTATAAATAGCATAGGATTTAAGTTCTGAGGGGAGCTTTCCCTTTTAGTTTTCATAGAGAGTTTTCGGAGAGCTTTTGGTGTTGAGTGAATTTTAATTTCTGAGTCTCGGGGAAGGAGAATTGAATTCTCTTCCTCTTAGTTTTCTTGCTTTCAATTTCAATTACAATTGTCTTGGATCTTGGGTTGGAGAATTGAAGGAAATCTGTTTCAATCTCATCCTGAGATCTCTCCGTTTCATTTTACTGCATAATTGAATTTCCATTTTGATTAATTGCTTCTTCATCTACTTTCTCTGAGATTTACAATTCCTTTGCAATTGTTCTTGTTGGATCTAGGAAGGCATTGAGATCTAGACTTGGTTATCTAGTCTCTTGAGTCCTAAGATCTAAATTCTCATTTTACTTTCTCTGTTTAACACTTTTCATGCTCATTTACAATTCTGTTTTCAGATCTGATTCAATCCAAGTCACCTTCTATTTCTCTGCTTGTTGAATTTTACTTTCCCTTGTTTAATTTCTGCAAATTCAATTCCCAATTCCCTTTACAATTCAAGCCATTTACATTTCTTGCACTTTAAGATTCTGCAATTTACATTTCTTGCGTTCTAAGTTTCTGCCATTTAATTTCTTGTTCTTTAAGATTCAGCACTTTAAATTTCAGTTCTCTTTACTTTCATGCAATTTACCCATTCCCTTTATTTTCCATGCAATTTAAATTCTGCGAATCACAAATCACTCAACCAAATCTTGATTCGCTTGACTAAATCAACCACTAAACTAAAATTGCTCAATCCTTCAATCCCTGTGGGATCGACCTCACTCCCGTGAGTTATTATTACTTGATGCGACCCGGTGCACTTGCCGGTTAGATTTGTGTGTTTGGAATTCGTTTTCCAAAAATACACATTAAGTTTTTGGCGCCGTTGCTGGGGATTGATTAGATTGACAATGATTAAGTGAAGTGGAGATCTAGATCAAGCACTTTTTCTTTTCTGTTTCTTTAACTTTTGACTAACACGCTAACTGTTTGAATTTTTGCCTAAGCTAACTAATATTTCACTTCAGCCATGGATTAAAGTGTTATTGCTTTTCTGGTATTGTGTGATTCTTGTGTTTTGCTTGTATGTCAGATACAAGAAGAGAGATCCCTACCTTTCATGAAACTGACGAAAGAATCCTCCGAAGGCTAAGAAGAGAAGCAAGAGAAAAAAATGTTGCTGAAGAGGAAGAATCAGATGAAGAATATCATGAATTGGAGGAACACTCAACAAATCCAACAAATCCACCAGTGAGAATAGCCAACAACAATGGTCAACCCCAAAGGAGAGTCTTGGCTTCATATACATTTGCTAATCCAAGGCATTGTGGGAGTAGCATCCTTACCCCAAATGTCGATGCAAATAACTTTGAATTGAAGCCCCAACTCATCACTTTGGTGCAGAACAACTGTTCTTATGGAGGAGGCTTGTATGAGGCATGGGAACGATACAAAGCTCTAATCAGGAAGTGCCCTCCTGAGATGTTTAATGAATGGGATAAACTCCAAAATTTCTATGAAGGACTGACAATGAAAGCTCAAGAGGCACTTGACTATTCTGCAGGAGGCTCAATGCAACTCATGAAGACAGCTGAAGAAGCTCAGAACCTCATTGACATGGTGGCTAACAACCAATATTTCTTTGGCCATCAGAGACAACGCCAACCATCACTAAGGAAAGGAGTGATAGAAATGGAAGGGGTGGACACCATCCTAGCTCAAAACAAGATAATGCAGCAGCAGATTCAAGAATAATTTGAGCAGATGGCTAAAAAAATTGATAGTTTACAAGTTGCAGCAGTGAATACAAGCCAACCATCAACCATATGGGGACAAAATGAAGAAAACCAAGAAAATCAGCAGCAGGAACAACCTCAATATGCGCACAACCAAGGCTCA
>NC_029791.2:21511221-21513188 GCF_000816755.2 Arachis ipaensis | reverse complement strand
AAATCTTGAGAGGCATATGGAACAAATGGCTAAACGAATTACAGCTGTATCCCCTAGTGCCACTCAAGACCACTCAAGGGACAAAGGAAAAGCTACAAAGTGGGAGGAGTGCAAAGCAATCATAGTGGGAAGTGAAAAGACTAGGGAGAAGGAAGCCATCAATCAGGAAGAACACAACAGAGAAGTTCCACAAGAAGAGACAGAAGAGAGAAGTGAAGAGGATAGAAAGATCAAGAATGCAAAAAGCTCAAAGAGAGATAAGGACATCCTTGAAACACAACTACAAGAGAAGAAGGAAGGGGTGAAGCCACATATCCCCAAACTTCCATACCCTCAGAGGTTCAAAAAAGAGAATGAGGATAAGCAATACTCAAAGTTCCTGGACATATTCAAGACACTCAGCATCAATATTCCTTTCTTAGAAGCACTTGAACAGATGCCAGTGTATGCCAAATTTATGAAGGAAGTGCTGACAGAAAAAGTCCCTAAAAGAAGGACAAATTGTTGAGATGATAATGGAATGTAGTGCTATTCTCCAAAGAGAGTTACCAGAGAAGAAAGATGATCCTGGGAGTTTTTATATACCTTGCACCATAGGAGACATAACAATTGAAAAGTCATTCTGTGACCTTGGTGCAAGCATAAACTTGATGCCTTTGTCTCTAATGAGGAAGCTTCGAATTTGTGAGCTGAAATCCACACGAATACTCCTTCAAATGTCTGACAAATCCATCCAGCAAGCAGTTGGAGTTGTAGAGAATGTACTGGTAAAAGTGGGGAAATTCCTTCTTCCAGCTGATTTTGTCATCCTGGATATGGAGGAGGACCCTAACACTCCCATCATTCTGGGGAGGCCTTTCCTGGCTACGGGCAGAGTATTGATAGATGTTGAGAAAGGGGAATTATTGCTAAGAGTGCATGATGAGCATCTAGCATTCCATGTTTTTAAAACCTTGCATGAGCCCACTCAAGAAGAAGAGTGTACGGAGGATAAAGCCAGAGATCAAAGCTTGAAGGAGGTAGTCAATGAGTTAGCTCCAAGACTTCCAAATCCATGCTTGAAAGAAGTAGAGATGGTGCAACAGACCAAAGAAATCAAGGAGGAACTAGATTCAAAACCTCCAGATGAGAAATTCAACATCTCAGATAAGGAACCACCAAGGCAGGGAGTATCTTTTGAGAAAGAAAAGAAGAAGAGGCCAAGAGGGTGGAGAAACAAGAAGATCCCTACTGAAGGCTTTTCACCAGGGGATAAAGTAGTGTTAAACACCCAACCAATGAAGATGTCCCCACAATCATCTGAATACTACACTGTGAACCGGGTCCTTTCACTTGAACACCTAGAGATCATCAAAAAGGAGACCGGAAGGAAGTTCACAGTAAGAGGAGAAAAGCTGAGGCACTATGCTTTTCAGGATTTAATAGAAAAAAATATTTTTGAAAAAGAATGTTTTGAAAAGAGTATAAAAGATTCTAACCCAATCAAATTAATGTTCTAGCCAAATGAGTTATGGGACCTTATTTTAAGAAAGATTATTTTTGAAAACACCAAACTTAAAGTTTGGCACAGGATTTAATAGAAAAATTATTTTTGAAAAAGGTTTTAAAAAATATGATAGCCAATTATCATGAACATAAACACCACGTTCTAAATAACTGAGCTATAAATTTAAAGTGTTTTAACAAGGGGTAATTAATAAAAGACTCTAAACCAAAAAAAAAGAAAGATTTTTCCTAATCTAAGCAACAAAATAATCGTCAGTTGTTCAAACACGAACAATCCCCGGCAACGGCGCCAAAAACTTGGTGCACGAAATTGTAATGCTGCTGTTCACATTACTCTCTTACAACTTCGCACAACTAACCAGCAAGTGCACTGGGTCGTCCAAGTAATACCTTACGTGAGTAAGGGTCGAATCCCACAGAGATTGTTGGTTTGAAGCAATCTATGGTTATCTTGTAAATCT
>NC_029791.2:21509124-21510346 GCF_000816755.2 Arachis ipaensis | reverse complement strand
TCACGTGCAGAGGCCGTTTGTGGAGTTGAACGCCAGTTTTTGTGCCAGTTTGGGCGTTCAACTCCAGTTTTTTATCCTTTTCTGGCGCTGGACGCCAGAATTGGGCAGAGAGCTGGCGTTGAACGCCAGTTTACGTCGTCTATCCTTGTGCAAAGTATGAACTATTATATATTGCTGGAAAGACCTGGATGTCTACTTTCCAACGCAATTGGAAGCATGCCATTTCGAGTTCTGTAGCTCCAGAAAATCCACTTTGAGTGCAGGGAGGTCAGAATCCAACAGCATCAGCAGTCCTTTTTCAGCCTGAATCAGATTTTTGCTCAGCTCCTTCAATTTCAGCCAGAAAAATACCTGAAATTACAGAAAAACACACAACTCATAGTAAAGTCCAGAAATATGAATTTTTCCTAAAAACTACTAGAATTAGACTAAAAACTAACTAAAACATACTCTAAACTATATGAAATTATCCCCAAAAAGCGTATAAAATATCCGCTCATCATGTTCCCACACCAAATTGAATCCAAAAAGCCACACTCAATTCATGCATACTAACCAGTCACCTAAGGGCTTGAGAAGCAAGCAACTTTTGAGAATTGTGCAGGGAACGAACCACCATTTAAAGACATTATGCATCATGACTCAAAAGGGGCATAACAGAAGGAAGAACAAAAGAACTGCAAACCAATAGGTTGTATTTATACTTAACTTTTGCTGTTGAGAAATGCTTTGATTTATGTCTTGCTAAAGTGTTCATCTAGTTCAAGTAGATTCAATTTTCTTTTGCAATAAGTAAGCTTGTCCAAGTGTATGCTTGTATGTTTACTTTCACTTAACTAACTGCATGCTTTGTCCCCTGCATCTTTAATTCAATAAAAAGAAATATTTATAATGTGAAGTAAGATAGTTCTCTGTTAGATAGAAGTACAATAAAAGTAAGTGGTGGTATGTATGTGTGATTGTATGATAGCTCACTTTTAGTGAATAAAAGAACTAGGATGTCTCCTCCTAAGTAGAAAGTGGCCTACTGTCTATGACTCTCAATCAAATAAAAAATCCTTGGTTAAAAAGAAAGACAAAAAGAAAAAAATGGGGGAAAAAGAAATAGCCAAAGAGTGGCAGCAGAACAAAAGAAAACGAAAACAAAAAGAAACAAAGCTGGACACCAATAGCTTGAACCTTAGAATATATGCCTGTGGTGTCTTTGTATTAGGATCTGCTT
>NC_029791.2:21479772-21505742 GCF_000816755.2 Arachis ipaensis | reverse complement strand
TACTACTAACTTTTCATTGTGTAAGACATTCATGATCCATCTTAGCCCCATAGCCATTGTTCTAATTGTTGCTTGAGGATGAGCAAGCATTCTGAGTTTGGCAAGGGAAGGAGGAAGAATAGAGGAAAAAGGACAACAATAATGAAGATGAACTACAAGGTTGTAGAGTTCCTTTTCTCCTCAATTATTTCCAGCACTTACAATTGATGACAAGTCATTTTAGCCTAGTTTCACTAGCCTTTTTCTTTTGTTTTCAATTGAATTATGCACTTTCTTGAGCCATAAGCAAGCCAATTGGGTAGATTTTCATGCTTCCTTCGATTTAATCAACCATAGATGAATTAATGCAATTTCATGAGGTTTTATGCTATAATTGTCACATATTATGAAAGAATGAATATCTCATGATTTTGAGCATAGCTTTGATGTGTTTGGTTGATTAATGATAGGTGAAGAAAGCTTGGAGAAAGGTTGAAGCAAGGAGGAATGGCTAGGAGGAAGAGAGGACAAAAAGTTTGAGCAAAAGTTTGCCTCAAACTTTAGCTCAAACTTTTGGAATAAGTGAAAATGAACCAGGGAGCAAAAAGCTGGACCAAAAGTTTGCCGCAAACTTTTCTGCAAACTTTTGGGCAAAAAGCTGGAGCAAAAGTTTGCCTCAAACTTTTGTGCAAACTTTTGGGCAAAAAGCTTGAGCAAAAGTTTGCCTCAAACTTTTTGGCAAACTTTTGGCATCACAAATCAACACCCTGGAGAGCAAAAGTTTGCGCTAACGTTTGCCTCAAACTTTTTGGCAAACGTTGGCGCATGAACAACACACCCTGGAGAGCAAAAGTTTGCGCCAACGTTTGCCTCTAACTTTTTGGCAAACGTTGGCGCCATGAGTGTGCAAGGGGAGGCCAACGTTGGAGCAAAAGTTTGACCCCAAACTTTTGCCCCAATGTTGGTATCAGCAAAAGAGGGTGGTTGATGTGAAAAGTTGGAGTAAAAGTTTGCCTCAAACTTTTACTCAAACTTTTACTCAAGCTTTCATGATTCCAAACCCGGTTCAATTCGGTTCTTCTCCAAACTCCAAGAGCAATCAACCAAGGCCTCTATCAACCCAATTCCATCAAGAGCAAAGGCCCAATTGAAGGCTTGAAGACCATTTGAAGAAAGTGTATAAATAGCATAGGATTTAAGTTCTGAGGGGAGCTTTCCCTTTTAGTTTTCATAGAGAGTTTTCGGAGAGCTTTTGGTGTTGAGTGAATTTTAATTTCTGAGTCTCGGGGAAGGAGAATTGAATTCCCTTCCTCTTAGTTTTCTTGCTTTCAATTTCAATTACAATTGTCTTGGATCTTGGGTTGGAGAATTGAAGGAAATCTGTTTCAATCTCATCCTGAGATCTCTCCGTTTCATTTTACTGCATAATTGAATTTCCATTTTGATTAATTGCTTCTTCATCTACTTTCTCTGAGATTTACAATTCCTTTGCAATTGTTCTTGTTGGATCTAGGAAGGCATTGAGATCTAGACTTGGTTATCTAGTCTCTTGAGTCCTGAGATCTAAATTCTCATTTTACTTTCTCTGTTTAACACTTTTCATGCTCATTTACAATTCTGTTTTCAGATCTGATTCAATCCAAGTCACCTTCTATTTCTCTGCTTGTTGAATTTTACTTTCCCTTGTTTAATTTCTGCAAATCCAATTCCCAATTCCCTTTACAATTCAAGCCATTTACATTTCTTGCACTTTAAGATTCTGTAATTTACATTTCTTGCATCCTAAGTTTCTGCCATTTAATTTCTTGTTCTTTAAGATTCAGCACTTTAAATTTAAGTTCTCTTTACTTTCATGCAATTTACCCATTCCCTTTATTTTCCATGCAATTTAAATTCTGCAAATCACAAATCACTCAACCAAATCTTGATTCGCTTGACTAAATCAACCACTAAACTAAAATTGCTCAATCTTTCAATTCCTGTGGGATCGACCTCACTCCCGTGAGTTATTATTACTTGATGCGACCCGGTGCACTTGTCGGTTAGATTTGTGTGTTTGGAATTCGTTTTCCAAAAATACACATCAAATAGCAGCCAATAATGGTAGTCCAAGGGACAACGTTTCTCTGAGGCATAAAGTCAAACACTTTGCGAGCAATATCAGGAAACCCGAATTTGACATAGAAAGTGATCAAAGAAGAAGCTATGTAAGAATCAAGGGAGAAGCCAAGAAGAATGATGCGTTGGTGGAGGAGAAGGCCAAGGGAAAAGAGGTTAAGGGATGAACATGCTTTGAGGAGCGTGGGGAAGGTGAAGGGATCAGAAGGAACTTGGGAATGGAGCATAGAAGCATAGGTGAGGAGGATTTGATGGTCGGAACCTTGGGAGGAAAGGTAGTTGATGTGGCCATTTAATGAGTGGGTGTTGGTGGCTAAAGGTGGTGGTGGTGGTGGTGGCGGTGGTAACAGTATCAGCCATCGAATTTTGACTGTTCTATATGTAGTGAACTTTAGCAGCAATGAGTAGGGAGTCTTTGGTTTGAATGCGTACATCAGTATAACCTGTTAGGCTGTTACTGATCATTGCTTGCTGTGCTCTCATTATATGAATTGTCTCACAAATGAGTTATTTGAGGAGGGCAAAATGAGTTTCAAAAAAGAGATTTGAAAAAAAAATTACATGAACCAACTTGTAATCTACACATCCAAATCGACGTTCATGTTTGTTTTAAAAAAAATAATTCTAACTTTATAAGATTCTTTTTAGCAAAATAATTTTATTGATAACCTCAGCAAGCAAAAACTTTATAAATGTAAATTAATTGAACCGATCAAGTGGCTAATTTGATGGTTCAACTAGGATTGAACTATAGTTGAACCAGTTTAATTAAATATAAAATAAAATTATTAAAATTTAATAGACAATTTCAAATATTCAAATTTAATGATTTCTAAGCTAATAAAATTCAAAGTTTTACAATTTCACATAATAATAATTTGTTCATATTTTATCTTTAAAAATTCACAAAATAAAAAAAAATTAATTAACTTCTACGTTCTAATCAAGTAATCAGCAACAATACTCATCACATCAACAACAAAAATGTAGAACAAAAAATTTCAACAAAAATTTATAATAATCAAGTAATGAAAAAACACAAACTTATATAAAAACTCAAACGATGGGCAACAAAGAATTCAAAATCACAACAAATTTTAACAAAGACTTCTAATCAAGTATTCAACAACAAAAACTCAAAAGCATAAAACTCATCATCCAAAGCTAGAGAATCCAAAAACAGAACTAAGAAAAGAATTCAAACTCAGCATTCAAATCACATAAGCAACAACCCAACTCATAACACAATCCATGTTGGAATAAATTAATTTCAATAACTATCATTATATAAGTCATTTAATTTGAAATAGCATAATTTGTGATTATAATTAATATATGTATTGCCCACAAATAAGTTAAGAAATTAAATAATTTCCTAACAATCTCCCACTTGGGCTATACATATATTCTTTCTCGACATAATCACATCTTATAAACTTTATGCGCGCATCTGAATGCTATTTCTCTCATTACTTTAACAATCTGGTCCGTCTCATACATTAGATATGGAACTACCGCAGCTTTTATCACATTAATTGTCGTGACTAAACCACGCCAATCACCATCCTAATATACTTAACGACATAGATCAAATTTGGATGTGTAATATGGAAATTACATGCCAAGTGATCTCATGCATGTCTATTTCCAGCTGGTCCAACTTTATTGAGATCAAACACAATACAAATATTGCAAAATGAACATTTCACATAACATGAAATAAACCATCAACTTAATTCTACAGAAAAATAACTCAATATCTATCATAGGACATATAGCATAAACTTCCACTAAACCAAGGCATCACAAATATTGACACCCATCCGAGCAGTGTGCTCATGAAAAAACTTTAGGGTCAATCCCTTGGTAATGGGTCTACTAGCATATACTCTGTTCCTATATGTCCTATGGAAATCTGTTTTTCTTAAACTTTCTCCTTGACAACTAAGAACTTGATGTCTGTATGCTTCGATTTTGTCAAGCTCTTATTGTTATTGGAGTATAGTACTGCTGACTTATTGTCACAAAATATCTTTAATGGCCTTTCAATGTCATCTACTATATGAAGCTTAGTGACAAAGTTTCACAACCATATGCCATGAAATCGGAATCAGAGTACCTAATGATCTCTAAATTTTCTTATCTCCGATAAGTAAGCATGTAATTCTTTGTTCTCTTTAAATAACGCATTACGCGTTTAACAGCTATCCAATGATTCATGCCCGGATTGCTCAAGTATTTACTCAACACTCCCACTATAAATGATATATCGGGATGTGTGCAAACTTGAGCATACATTAAATTCCCTAGTGCTGATGCATAAGGTTTATCATATATTGCTGTCTTCTCAAAATCATTTTGGGGCATTGCTTGAGACTAAACTTGTCTCCTTTAGCTACGGGTGTGTCCATTGGACTACAAATTTTCATGCCATATCTACTTAAAATCTTTTCGATATAGTTCTTTTGTGATAATCAAGAATACCTTGAGAGCGATCTCTTAGTATCTCGATTCCTAATACAAAAGAGGCATCACCAAGATCTTTCATTTCGAATTTGTTCGATAGAAATTTTTTAGTTTCATGCAACAAGCATATATCGCTACTGGCAAGGAGAATGTCATCAACATATAAGACCAAAAGAATGTATTTACTCCCACTGAACTTGCGGTATACACACTCATCTATAATATTTACCTCAAAACCATATAATTGTCCTTGAGTCCAATTTTCTTTCATGCGGCCTATAAGGTCGCGCCTCAACTGGACATCCCCAAATATGCAAATGCTTTATATTGGGCCTTTTCCCAATCCAAATTTCATATGGGGTTTTGTTAACTGCTTTGCTTGGCACCCTATTAAGGATGTACACTGCGGTCCTTAAGGCTTCTCCCCATAGTGATTCAGGCAAGGAAGAATGACTAATCATACTTCTCACCATGTCCTTAAGAGTTCGATTCCTTTGCTCTGCAACACCATTCATGCTAGGTTTGCCTGGCATGGTGTATTGCAGAACAATACCACACTCCTCTAGGAAAAGAGCAAAAGGCCCGGGACGTTGCTCACCTGAATCGTCATATCTTCCGTAGTATTCACTACCACGATCAGATTTGACAGCTTTAATTTTCTTTCAAGTTGAAGTTCAACATCAGCTTTGAAAGACTTGAAAACATCCAAGGCTTGACACTTTTCATGAATTAAATATAGATACCCATAACGAGAGTAATCATCTATGAACGTAATAAAGTACCGTTGTCCATTCCAAGAGACAGTAGGGAATGGGCCACATATATCGGTATGTATCAGTTCTAAGATATCTTTAGCTCTCTCGGCACCTAATTTCCTTTCGTTTGTCCTTTTTCCCTTTATGCACTCAATGCAGACTTCAAAGTCTGCCAAATTTAGGGGTCCAAGAATTCCATCCGACACGAGTCTCTGAATTCTCTATTTAGAGATGTGACCTAGGCGTTTGTGTCATAATGATGCCGAATTCTCATTTAGTTTTCGTTTTGTACCCGTTTGCAGTATTTCATTATTATAGGAATTTAAGTCAAGCCTATATAGATTATTCACTAAATGACCAGAGTAAATATTATTCGAATTATAAAAGAGACTGACTTTATTATCTCCGAACAAACAAAAATAACCTGATTTGTCCAAACGAGAAACAGAAACCAAATTTCGTCTAAATGACGGTACATAAAATGTCTCTAATAAATCCAAGTAAAATCCACTCGTGGAACATAATCTAAAGGTTTCTATAGCTTCGACTGCAACTATATTGCCGTTTGCCACATAGATGTATCTTTCAGCATCACTTGGCGGCCGGCTCCACAGGCAACCCTGCATAATAACACTTACATGAGTAGTAGTAACAGAATCTACCCACCAAGTATCAATAGGTGCATAACTTAAACTAGCCTCAGAACAAACGAAAGTAAGAATTATACCCTTCTTTACACGCCAAGTGACATATTTGGTACAATCCTTCTTCATGTGTCCCACCTTCTTACAGAAGAAACAGGTTGAAACTTGATCCTGTTTCTTAGCCTTTTTCTGCTGAGAAGGCACATCCGTAGTAGTATCACGCTTTCTTTTATACTGGGAAGATGAAGCCATATGGGCACTTTCAGTCTTATCTTGCTGTAGCCTCTCTTCTTCTTGCACACAGTGAGATATAAGCTCATTTAAGGACCAAGTGTCTTTCAGAGTGTTATAACTCACTTTGAATTGCCCAAAGTGTGCAGGAAGGGAAATCAAAATAAAATGCACGAGTAAATCTTCAGACAACTCTAACTTTAGTGCTTTCAATTTTGAAGCAAGATGAGACATTTTCATAATGTACTCCCTTATGTTCCTTTTACCTTTATACCTCATGGAGACAAGTTTGCTCAAAAGGCTACTTGCCTTTGCTTTTTCATTCTTAGTAAAGAATTTTTCCACATCTTTCAGGAACTGTTTAGCATCTTTATCCTCAGTAATTGAGCCCCGAGCCTTAGGAATTGAGCGTTTTATGATCATAATGCTCATTCGATTGGATCTCTCCCACTTCTCTATTTTAACCTCATTGAGATTTTCCGGAGTGGAAGTGGGTTTCTCCTCTCGAAGAGCTATATCTAGATCCATACAACCGAGGACAATCTCCACAGTATCCTTCCAAACTTTAAAGCTTGAACCATTCAGCATAGGAATACTGCTAGTTTGTGCAGAAACATTGGTAACTAAAACCATAGTTTCTGGATTAGAACAAAAAGAACATGCAGTAAACATTAGTTAAATAATGTGGAAAAAAACCATATTGAGATATCTAGAACAACAATAATTTTCAATCTTTGGATAGAAAAATTAACTGTAAGTGATACTCTCATTGCAATAATCAAATATTGTCAAAATTCCTATCACACATCAAGCCTTTCTTTGGACCGACTTAATGCGCATATGGAAACTTAAACTTCGCAACCTATTTATTACTGCATATATTTTCTATTAATTGGCCAAACAATAACCTTCCTTTGGGCCGATTATTGACCGCATAATTAATAGAAAATAAACTTGGCCAAACAATAAACTTCCTTTGGGCCGATTATTGTTCGCATAAATAACAAGTATTACTTTATTCTTAATCAGTTACCCAAATATTTATTTACCATTAATATGTGTATATAATTCGGCCAAATATAGGCCTTCCTTTGGGCTGACCAATATTCGCATGAATTACATATCACCATATTCCTAATGTTTTAGATAAATCAATTTTCACAAAAGATGCTACTTTAGCAGCATAATGTTCATTCAATTTATTCTAAAACTAAATCTTTATAAAATAGGTGGGTATAATAATCCAAATTGTTACTAGTGTTCTTATGTAACAATTAAATAATATTTTTTTATTATTCAAATATTATTAATATATATACATAACTTGGCCAAATATAGATCTTCCTTTGGATAGATCAATATTCGCATAAGTGACATATACATAATAATCCTTATATCCTAAAAGGAATTATTTAATTAACTTTTATACCAAATTAATGGCAAACATAATTAAATTCGAAACAATTATAATAATACTCCATATTAATGTTTCAGAATAAATCAATTATTAATATATCAAATAAAAATTTTGATATAGCGATATGTGTATATATTTTAAAACCAAATGCGTTATAAGCAACAACTTATATGAATGGCGATGAGCGACAATGCACATATATATTGCTTGATCATGTGTTAAGAATGCAATACATTTACATGTATGAAATATATTACTGGATGATCAAATAAATTAATATATATATAAAGTCTGTATGCTCGTTAAAACAAATAATAAATTCACCGGATCCATATAATTAAATTCGATCCAAAGTCTAAACAGAGAGTAACAACGCAAACATATTTCATTCAGTGAAATAAAAAAAATTTAATATTCTCAATAACTCAATTATGGATGGCTCTAATACCATTTGTTAGAATAAATTAATTTCAATAATCCAGATCATCCATATTGAATTACCAAAAATATAACATAATGCAAAAGCGTACTTTTACTCATAAGAGTCAGAAATTGATGGAAGAATTTGGATCTTGTGGTTCTTTCGATCTTCCTCAACCAAAACCTTCTGTATTCCTAGGAGGCTGAACTGCAACTCTTTTGATGGGAAAAGAGTAACAAAGGCGGCTTTGACATATTGGGGACCGAAATCCTATAGGCCTATTTAGATTTGAGGATGGCACCCATTAAACCCTTAAACCCAAATAAAATAGTATCTAAATCCCAAAAGATAATATATCTAAAATCTAAAAAGATAATATCCGGTTTTATTCTCATTTAATTTCAAATCAAAAGTAACAATGACTTATTCAATTAGCATTTATAACAATAAATGAGATCATCATTATATAAGTCATTTAATTTGAAATAGCATAATTTGTGATTATAATTAATATATGTATTGCCCACAAATAAGTTAGAAAATTAAATAATTTCCTAACAATCCCAACTTAGAATCTAGTACACAAACTCAACTCAAAATCTTAGAAATTGAAACTGGGGAAGCAGTGGCTTACTGGATACACGGCGAGGGTGGAACTGCGGAAGAGGATCAGTTTGGAACAGCGAGGCCCCTACTAGAGATTCCACGGCGAGGCTCCAGGAAGAGATTCAAGGAGAGAGAGGACGCGCTTTAAGAGGATCGAGCAACAGTTCGCGATCGACAAAAGCAAGGCCAACGAGCAACTGTTCGAAACCGAGTAGCTATTTGCGACGGCGATGCCAAGGGCTTCGCGAAGACCTTCGAGTGACATAGAGGAGAAGAGAATCGAGGAGAAGAGGGTCAAGCAGACCTTACAGAGGTGACGACCGAGCGGAGGTGCATAGGTGACGATGAGGAGAGACGTTTGCCGTGAGAGTGAGCTTAGAGAGATAGAGAGCTTGAAGAGATAGACGCAATGGCGAGAAGAGCTCCACGGAGACCTTCGTAATGGCGAGAAGAGGGTCAATCTATAGAGACCGCTTTTGGCAACGACGGCACGCTTTTTGTCGCAGTCATGGCGTCGAGGCACCCTCTGGCCAAGGAGAATGATGAAGAAGGTGATGGCTAGGGCTTCTAGCAACTGCTGGCTGGGCTGGAACACAGAGAGAGAGAGAGAGAGAGAGAGAGAGAGAGGGGTATTCAGGGTTAGTGAGTTTAGGGTAAGGTTATGAAAACTGAACTTGTTATCAAACCGTTCTAGCTACTAGTCATCCAATTCAACTATAGTTCTAGCTACTGAAACATAATTATATCCTAATATAAACTTTAAAATGTCATCCAAATTAAAAGTACTACTGACGTTAGGTTTTTTGCCAGTAAAGAATTTTATAAAAACAGTCGCGTTGTAGATATAGTCTACTAAGATAAAGGAAGGTCAAGGGATTAATTGGTTTGATCTTCGAATCCTATTTATTTCCTAAGAAAAGATTGGGATTATGGAAGGTCAATTCAATTAACAAAGATAACAATTATCAATCACTGAGTTTGATAACTCCTGAGTTACTGATTTCTTAACCAAGACCAAAAGGAGAAAAATAAGTCTACTTGGAATAAAAATGTCTTCAGAGTAAAAGCAACAATAGCATAAATAAGAGAAATCAATATTAAACTGAAATACCTCAAATAGCATTAATAAAAGAATAATCTGTAACATGAAAGGATTCATAAAGTAGCTTGCAAAAGTAAATAAAAGGAATATTGAACCTGATCAAAAGAGATAATCCTGAAAGTGAATAAAAATCCTAAATCTAAATCCTAATCCTAGAGAGAGAGGAGAGAACCTCTCTCCAAACTAAATCTAAATCATGGAAAGTAAAAATTGGCGAGCTCTCTCTGAATGGATGCATTCCCTCACTTCATAACCTCTGGTCTATGCCTTCTGGACTTGGATTTGGGCCAAAAAGGGCTTCAGAATTCGCTATGAGCATTTTCTGCAATTTCTAGTGCGTGGCCTCTGTCACGCGTCCGCGTGGGTCACGCGGTCGCGTCAGTTCGGAGCTTTTCTTGTCACGCGGTCGCGTCGGTCATGCGGCCGCGTCATATGTGTTCTGCTTAAGGCGCGCGGTCGCGTCAGTCATGCGACCGCGTCGCTGTTGATACGCGCTTGGCATGCGTCCGCGTCGCCCATGCGATCGCGTGATGCCAGTTTCTTCAGAAACTCCGTTTTGCGCTTTCCTTCCATTTTTGTATGTTTTCTTTCCATCCTTTAAGTCATTCCTGCCTTAGGGGATCTGAAACTACTCAACACACTAATCACGGCATCGAATGGAAATAAAGGTAATTAAAATAATTAATTTAAAAGCATAGGAAACATTTTTTTCACATACATCACATAATAAGGAAGGAAAAGTAAAACCATGCAATTAATATGAATAAGTAGGTAAAGGGTTGAATAAATCACTCAAACTAAGCACAAAATATGTCATAAAATATGGGTTTATCAACCTCCCCACACTTAAACAATAGCATGTCCTCATGCTAAATCCAAGGTAAAGAGTAAGGTAAGATTAAAGTGGTGGAATGTTATGCAATGCAACCTATTCTAAATGCAACTACCTAAATAAGTCATGCAATTCTAATTTATTCACTCATATATAAGGCTTACATGTAGTTAAATTAATTCACATTCTCAAGGAATCATATATATATATAGCCAACCCTTAAATAATAAAGCACTTTTGCAAATGAGATGGGAAAGAAAAATATTTCACAAACTTGCAAAACAATTAGTAAATTAAGCATAGATATATGTTGATGAGTTATTGAACCCTCACTGGATTTTGTGTTTACTCTCTAGTCACTCAGTGTTTATTGGTTTAATCACTATATTCTTCTTTTTATTCTTACTTTCTATAACTTTGTTCTTCATCTAACCAATCAACAATTATAGAATATAAACATATCAAAAATCATGAGGTCTTTAATTAAGGTTGTAATGGGGCCAAGGTAAGGGTAAGGATATATGTATAAGGCTAAGTGAGCTAATAAGTGAATCCTCAATTAGACTAAGATCTCACCTAACATACATACTTAGTAAAACAAAGCTACTTTACCTATTTTCCCATCTTTTCCCACTTTTGATGTTACATGCTCATGTTTCAATTTTTATTTTTATCCCATGTGCATTTCTTTTATTTTTTACATTTGGGGAATTCTTTTGTATCCCCTTATTCATATGCTTGAAAAATAAATAACTCTTTTTTTTTTTTGAATGCACATGGTAATTCTTTCAATTTGATTTCTCATGAGCATGCTTCCCAAAAAATTTTCATTTTGATTTATTTTTTGTTCTTTTCACTCTGCTACCTTTTGTTTTTATCATCCATGTTCCCAATAGGTTTCCCACATTTCAAACTATACAAGATTTTCTATCTTAAGCTAACCAAGGATTCAATTTGGGATTTTTATTTGTTTTTCTGCTTAAGGCTAGTAATGTGGTTTATAGAAAAAAAAAAGGGATTTAAAGACTCAAGGGGGCTAACAAAGGTGATGTAAAAGGTAGGCTATTTTTGGGACAAGTGGGTTAAAATCAAATAATGGCCTTAATCACTTTCTTGGTATGTATCTATATTCTACAACTGGACATATAGATTAAAACAAAGTAAAGAACATCAGAATAAAAAAGAAGCGAAACATACAGGGATGAAATTATGGTTTGAATGCAATCATACAATTAATGCTCAAGACTCACAGGCTGTGTGTTCTCTAACTCAAACATCATATATCATTCATATATGTTATGCAGGTTTAGTTAAAAATTCCCATTATTCTCATAAAAAAATTATTTAGGGTGGCCTTTAAGGTTTTAATGTTTCTCCTTGATGAAATGTTGTTAACTAACTAAGATGTAATGCTATATATACAAGGTGTGTGGATTGTTTTAATTCTGTTAAAGTCTCTAGTTTACTTCTTTTTTATATTTTCAATTTTAACTAAGCTATCTTATGCTAAAAGGGTAAACTATACTAATTAATCCACAATTTCTATAACTACTAAGTTAGAATTGCAAGCTAAACTAAATAACTAAAATATAGACTAAAAATGCAGAATGCAGGAATAGAGTAAAAATACATAAAAGTAGCAGTGTATAAGTACTCAGAAAATAAAAATAAAAATAAAGAGAAAAAATACAGAAAAATATCCAAAATAAAAGAAAAAGAATCTGTAGTGGTTCACCAAAATAATACGCCAGAGATGGCGACCTCCCCACACTTAAAATGAAGCATCGTCCCAGATGCTCACTCAAGCAGGGTGTGAAGGGGTGTCATCACTGGAAGGGATGGTAGCTGGGGTCTCTGTGGAGGTGACTGGCTGAGGAACTGGCTGCTGTAGAAGAGGTGCTGTCTGGATAGGGATCTCAGGATCTACAGCCTGAATATGATGCTCAGCCACCTGCTGTGATGCGGCCTGCTCTGTGCCTGCCTTCTCGGCCTCCTGAGGTGGGATGGTCTCTGCCTCGGGCGCATCTGTCTCCTCCTCAGATGACTCGGATGGTGTGTCAGGCTCGAAGGGGATGTTGCCAGATCGTATCATCAGCTTCAGGTGCTCATAGCGTCGCTTGTTGCGACGCTCCATCTGGTCAAGTCGTCGAAACAAGCGGTGCACTAGATGATAGATGGGTGTACTCGGCATAATGTAGTTGCTGAATATCTGATGCCATAGCCGAGCCTCATCGTTCAGGTAAATCCGCTTGATTCCCTTGGGCATGGTGGTGTTCTGACCCATGATCCAAGGAACTGTCGGGTCAAAGGCGATCCTCGCCTTTACTGCATCCCAGTCAAATCGCATATAGCGCATATCCTCCTCAGCTTTCTGATAACCATCTGTCTGATCAGTCTTAGGCAGAAGTTTCAGAACATCTTCTATCGCCTCCTCAGTAACCAGAATCTGCTTCCCTCTGAGGTTCACTGCATCTAGAGAGGTTTTGAAGTAATTGTAGTAGAATTCCCTAACCCAAGATGCATTGACCTCAGTCAGAGGTCTCTTCAGGAAGAACCAGACTCTTTGTTTGATTTGATCAGAGGTGTACTGCTGGAGTTCTTCTGGGATCTTCAGAGTTCTTTCCAGGTATAGGTTCCTGGATGTTGCAAACACCGGATACTTAAGCTCACAGTATCGGTTTGCAAATTTAATCGGATCAGTGGCGGGAAGTAGCTGGTCGGCCTTCTCCTGCGGGGTGAAGTTTTTCTCCCGCCAGGAGGCATCATGCATGAGATCTATAATAGACAAATATGGTTCTCCTCTTTTACGTTTGCCAGTGGTAGCCTTTTCTTTTCCCTTTCTCTGGGAGTCAGACATCTTGAAAAATAGAAAACCAGGATATAATAAAAATAGGAAAACAAATAGGCAAATAGTCAAAAGAAACACAAAGTGGCAAAGGAGAATTAGAATGAGGTAAATGAGTTAAGTGAATATGCACTAAGGATTGTATAGGAGTTAAAAGTTCGAAAAGAAGAATTTACAATCCAAAATGTAATTGAATTCATGTTAAATAGAAAAATTAACATTATGCCATGGTTAGAAGGTTAAAAGAAAGTGAAAAACCAGGAGAAAGATTTTAAAAGGTTAGTTTGGTTAGAAGTGAAAAAGAGTTTAGGAAGTTAACATTAGTGAGTTAGTAGAAAGTGGGTTAAAGTAAGTGGCATAATGAAAATATTCCAAGTAACAAGTATTCACAGTTAGAAACTATAGGTAACTCATAAACACATAAGGAAAACAGGTTGATGCTGATTCAAATAGATATAGAGAAAGCAAAAATTGGAATCAAAACATCACAAATGCAGTTTATGAACCAGTAAATCAAAAGGGATAGAAAGCATGCCCTAGCATTCATGAAATGGTTTGGATAAAGCAGAGGAAAACGGAGTTCAAAATACCAAAACCAGAACATGAATGAAAACATTTTACAGAAATTTGGGCAGCATTCCGGCTAAAATTGGATTGTCCCGGAAAATAAACAGCAATCAAATAGTTCATATGAATTAAAATTAAAGCTTGCAGTTACATATAAGGACTATAATCTTGAAAAATCAATGTAAAGAGCAGCAATATACAGGAGAGTACAGCATATGAACTAACATTACATCAGCAGCAGGATTGCAAAAACATAAAGCAATAAACATGAACAGCGCAAATAAACAGACCTAAATCCACTAACCACAGCCTAGGCTACCTAACAATCCCTGGGGGGTATAAATTTGAATCCACGCGGCCGCGTGGGGCACGCGGTCGCGTGGCTGGTGCGAAATGGGGGGTGACGCGATCGCAAAGAGCATGTGCCTGGCGTTGAACTAAACCCAGGGAGCAAGGCTGGGCATTCAACTACCACAAAGAGCATGTGCCTGGCGTTGAACGCTAGAATAGAGGTATTCTGATCGTTCAACGCCCCAATCAGAATAGGGAGGTTTGACTTTTTCAATTCATATATTTTCCAAATCTTATCTTTTCAAATTATCTTTTTCAAAGTCAACTACTTTTAATCTAATTCTTTTTTAACATCATCTTTTAAATTCAAATTCTTTTCAATTCTTTTAAATTCTAAAATCTTTTCAAATCTTTCTTAATCCTTTTTCAAAATTCAAATCTTTTGCAATTCTTTTCAAATCTTTTGTTAAACTTTTAAATCTTTCTCATATCTTTTAATACCTTACATTTTTTTTATCTTTCTCATATCTTTAATGCTTTAACAATTTTAAAGCTTATCTTTCTTATCTTTTTAACAGATTTTGAATCGTATCTTTACTATCTTTTATCTAATTAATTTTCGAAAACCACCCCAACCCTCCCTATATATATATACCATTCGTACCACTGCCTCCCTCATCCACTCTCCATTCGAATTCTTCTCCTCTTCTTCGTCTTCCTCTCCTTTTTCTTTTTGCTCGAGAATGAACAAAACTTTTAAGTTTGGTGTGGAAAGAGCCTTACTTTCTCCTTCAGTCGAACTCCATGGCTCCAAAGAGTGGGAAATCCACTTCAATAAGCAAGAAAAAAGACGACCTACCAACACCAATAGCTATCTTCAAACATTACAGATTCTACACCAAGCAGCATGAAGAATATTATCATAAAATAATGTGTAAGAGGACGGTGATCCCGGAGGTCCAAGAGCAAAATCGAATAAGAGACTGAGAGACTCTGGCCAACCCCATAACCAATGTTGGAATAGTCATGATCCGTGAATTCTATGCAAATCTGTGGATGACAGAAAAGCAAAAGAAAGATGGACAAGAATTTCATACATTTCGTACCATGGTCCGAGGAAAGACTCACTATTTTCATCTTGACAAAGTGAGAGAGATCTTTAAATTATCCCCACAAAGGGATGACCCAGAATCCTTTAATAGGAGGGTACAAGCCAATTTAAAGCTGGATCAGGTCCTAGAGGACATATGTCTACCTGGAACTCAATGGATCAATGACACAAAAGGCAAACCAAGCCAACTGAGAAGAGTGGACCTCAAACCAGTTGCTAGGGGTTGGCTGGACTTCATTGGGCATTCCATCCTCTCCACTAGCAATCGGTCTGAAGTTACTATTAAAAGAGCTGTAATGATTCACTTCATCATGATGGCGAATGAGGTGGAAGTCCACTAATTGATTCTCATTGAATTTTACAAATTTGCAAACAGGATGTCAACTCAAGCCAAATTGGCCTTTCCTAACCTTATCTCTCGTTTGTGTAATGAGGCTGGAGTCCTGATTAACAAAGTCTCAAGTATCCCAACAGACAACCCAATTACCAAGGAAGTGATGGAGAGTTCCAGAACACCAGATGATCATCCCAAAAGAAAGACACCCGAGCCTCAGCAAGAACAGAATAACCCTCCAATGGAATATTGGACTCAGCTAGCAACATCTGTTGCACAATTGCAAACTACTCTGAATCAATTGAGAGAGGAGCAAAAGGACCAAACTTGCATGCTTTGCAAACTGATTAAGGAACAAGAGAAACAGGGGCGTGAACTAGAAGAGTTAAAGCGATAGAAGTTATCCTCTCAAGAGAATAATGATCACCATGACTAAGGTGGTTGAGTTTCATCCTATCTAAGTCCTACTCTAGTATTTTAATTTTCTGTCTTTTAATTTGAGAATTGCATGATCACTATTAATATTTTAATTTTTTGTTATTTTCCTTCTGTCAATTAGATATAAAATATTCCTCTTATCATTCCATTGAATTTGAATAAAAATTTCGAATTTTTTTTAAAAGTAAAGTACAAGAAACTCGAGTTATATAATAAGAATAGTCCATTTATTTGATGTGGTGGCATTACTTTTACTTTCTGAATGCATGAATTAACAGTGCATATTTGATGTTGAAGTTAAGTGTGTTGGCTCTTGAAAGAATGATGGAAAAGGTGAAGTATTATTGGTAATCTGAAAAATTCAAATATTGATTCTTGAAGCAAGAAAAAACAGCAAAACAAAAAGAAAGAAAAAGAGAAAGAAATTGCGAAAAAAAAAAGAAAAAAAATAAAGAGAAAAAGCCAATAGCTCTTTAAACCAAAAGGCAAGAGCAAGGATCCAAGGTTTTGAGTATCAATGGTTAGGAAGGTCTAAAGAAACAAAATCTTGGCCTAAAAAATTCAAATGAGCTACTTCCCCTAACTAAATGCTTGTGGTGTGAAGGTGTCAAGTGAAAAGCTTGAGACTGAGCAGTTAAAGTTGTCATCCCAAAAGCAAAAGAGTATGCCTAAGAACTCTGGGTACCACTGTCTGGGGATTCTAGCAAAGCTGAATCACAATCTAATTGGGTTCACCCAGTTAAGTGCTTATGGCGTTTATGTATCCGGTGGTAATACGGAAAAACAAAACGCCCAAGGTCACGGCTAGACTAAAAAAGAAGCTGTGTTCAAGAATAAAAAAAGAACTAAACTAAGAGAGTCAATAATATCATCCGGATTTTGAATTCCTAAAGACACCAACACTTCTGAGCTTCAAAGGATAGTGAGATGCCAAAACTGTTTAGAAGTAAATGGTTACTAGCCCTGCTCATCAATTGGAACAAAGCTTTATTAAAAACTCTGAGATTTATTGTATCCTTCTCTTCTTTCTAATCCTACTTTATTTTTGGTTACTTGGGGACAAGCAATAGTTTAAGTTTGGTGTTCTGATGAGCGGATATTTTATACGCTTTTTTGCATCATTTTCATATTGTTTTAGTTATGTTTTGTTTAAGTTTTATTATATTTTCATTGGTTTTAGTGCTAAATTCACATTTTTGGATTCTATTTTGAGTTGTTGTGTTTTCTGATAATTTTAGATAATTTTTGGCTGAAATTGAGGAGTTTTGGCAAAGTCCGATTCAGAGGGAAGGAAAGCGTAGCAGATGCTGTCAGATTCTAACCTCCTTGCATTCAAACGAGCATTTCTGGAACTACAAAGGTTCAAATGTTTCACTCTCAACGGCGTTGGAAAGCTAATTTTCAGAGCTTTTCAGCAATATATAGTGGTTTATACTTTTTTTCGAAGGAGCATGCCCATATTGGGAGTTGAACTCCAAGGAGTTACCCCCTTTCTAGCGTTCAACGCCCTAAAGGAACCTAAGCCAGCGTTGAACGCCACTTTCCACCCCATTCCTGGCGTTCAACGCCACCAAGAGGCACAAAGCAACGTCAATCACCCCCCAATGGGCATTCAACGCCCATTCCTCAAGTTGGACGCCAAGCTCAGCCCAAGTACTCAACCAAAGTGGGCCCAAGAGTGGATTTTTGCACCTTTAGTTTAGTCTGTCATACTTTTTGTACTTCTTAGTTATTAGGTTATTATATATAGAACAAAGATCACCACTGTTAGGGATCTTTGCCCTTTTTCACATTTTACTATTACTTTCTGTAAGCTATGAGCTACTAAACCTCCTAAGTTAGGGTTAGGAGCTCTGCTGATTCTCATGGATTAATAATATTACTGTTTCTATTTCACTACTCATTTGATTCCATTCACTTGTGCATTTTCATTCTTCATCTCATGAATTGAGAATGAATCGTGACATTCATCCTTGTTCTACATGGGTTCCGTGCGAGTCCTGACCCGTATAGCATTGAACCACAGCTAGAGAATGCACTGTAAATTCCAAGAGAGTGCTTGGGTGACTTTGGATAAGTGACATAAAATCCCATTGACCGTGGGTTGCTGAGGCCTCTGTGGCGTTAAGGCTAGAGTCTGAGAAGCAACATTCCCTGCTCCGGAAGATCCGACCTTGTCTGTGGCATTTTGAGTAGGATCGCGAAGGAGAGTGGATTGCTTAGGTCTTCACCTTCGGCGATAGTGAGAAGCCATGAGTTAACTTGATGAGGATGTTACATGAGTTGGTCAGATATGGTGGACTGCTATGGTTTAGAAGATTCTAACTTGATGAGGATGCTACATGAGTTAGTCAATTACGGCTGCCAATGAATAAATCATTCACTATTGAAGTAGACAGTAAGAAAAGTTAATTCGGAAAGAATACGCATCTCCGAAGTCTTAACTGAATCCTTATCACCACTTTCACAATCAATCTTGTATTTTGTTATTTACTATTTCATTTAGGCTTTCAAACAAACAATAATCTTTTCTAATCACCTGACTAAGATTTACAAGATAGCCATTGCTTGTTCAATCCAATAATCTCCGTGGGATTCGACCCTCACTCATCTGAGGTATTGCTTGGACGACCCAGTGCACTTGCCGGTTCAGTTGTGCGGAGTTCAATTTCGCGCACCAGTTAGCCCTGCTGTCAGCCTCGCTACCACCTCTTAAATCCGTCTCTCTCTCTCTCTCTCCCCTTTCTTCTTCCACTCTCTAACCCTCTCCCACCCCGCCACTCCGTCAGCCTCGCCACGTGTCAGTCTCGCCGCCGCATCCTCTCTGGAAACCCCTCTCCCTCTCGCCGCGATCCAGTTCTGCCAGCCGCTACCAACAGTGCCGACCACTACCAACATTCTCCCGTCCACCTTTGTGTTTGCATTTTTTGGTAAATAAATTTTTGTTTTTCTTCTCGTTAAATTTAGGATTAGTTTAGGTTTTAGTTGTTAATTAGTATTATGATTTAGTTAGAAATAATTTTTCTGTTTAGTGAATTTACGTGGTTAAGATGGGATTAGATTAGGTTATTAGACTTTTGTGAGTTCTAATGCTGTAATGATGTGATATTGTTGTTGTGTTGTTGGTTTTGAATTGGAATTGAATTTAGTAAATTGGTGATGCTCAAGCTTGAAAGTATATATTTCACATAGTTCAAGTTATTCTATTCAAATAGGCATATTGCTAAATGTTTGTAAAATTGGTTAAACTTACTTTTATACGGGTTAATTTTTGGTTAAACTAATTTTATCTGTATAATTAAATAATTAATTTTCTATCATTCTTTCAAGGTATATTATTATTATTATTATTATTATTATTATTATTATTATTATTTCTTGCATGAGTCAATAGTTAATAAGTTAATTAAAGACTCCGATTAATAAGTCACATTAATTTTCAATATGTTTTAAGAGTGAAAATTACAGTAAATTAAAAAAAATCAAATATGAGATCATTTTAAATGACTTATGGATGACTTTTTATTTGTATATGGACAAAATTATACATGTAATATATATTGCTAAATGTTTGTGAAGTTAGAATGTGCACTTAGCTCTTTTTTTTTATTTGATTTCAATGGATAATATATTTCTTTAACTAAAGTTAACGTAGTTTATTTTGATTAAGCATTTTAAATGATGTTATGAATATGTTTAGCACATTTTTAATTGGTATGCACTTTGTAGACATGACGACAAACAGAGGTGTTGCAGATCAGCCTAGTGGTTATGGTCATGGTCGTGGTAGAGGAAAGATTTCTGTCTGTACCCCTGGGAATTTTGGATCATCTCCCTCTAGTCCGACTACCCCAGTGATGTTATAGGTTGTGGGCAGGGACTGATTTATGCATAAGCCAGTGGGGGCAACTGCCCCCAGTCAAATTTCAAATAATAGAGAGTAATTCTTAGTGAAATGTCAAGATTATTGCCCCCATTATATAATTACTTTTGCCCCCAGCCCTAGCCCAAAGCCCCAAATCCCTAACTACTCCAGCCTCTGCCCTCCAACCTCTAAGCCCCAAAATTACTGCCGCCAGACCGCTATGGCGCTACTCCGCGTTTCTGCCGCTCCGTGGCTCTGCCAGTGTGGCAGTGTCACTAGCTCCCTGTCACTCTGCGTTTCTGCTCCCCGCGACTCCGTGTCTCCTTGTATCGTCGCGATTCTCCCGCGTGGCTCCATCCTCCGTCGATTTCTCCTTGCATTGCCGCCACGCCGCGTCTAGTGATTCTCACTTCTCAGGTTCTACCTTCTTTTCCGTCACTACTTATGATTTGTGTGGATCTGCCGCTGCGTTCCTCTTCTGCATTTCTTCCTTTGGCACTCAGCAATTTGGCATCTGATTCTGCAGTTCTTTCTTCTTCTTCAACAAACATCAATTTCTTCTAGACTTCTGGAGTTCTGGTTAACTAGTTCTTCTTTTTTATTCTACAATCCTCTTCTCTGTTGTCGCTGGTGCCACACCGCTACTGCCTATTGGGTCATCCTCTTGGAGTTTAGTTTGCCTCTTGGTACTTGATTGGAAACCCAAATCAACCTATCAACTTATCAAGAGTGGTAAACAACAAAAATTTTCAAGTCTATCCTGTAACCAATTAATTATAGCATATGTGATATGTATATTATAAATAAATAATCTTTTGGGGTGGAAAATTAGAATAAAGGAATGGTTTGTGATTGAATAAGAATCAATAGTTAAGAATCAATAGGTCTTAGGTCAGGTGGTTGTGTTGGACTGTTGGTTTTCTTGTTAAGTTGAAACAAGAAATTATGAGCAACTAACCAAATTCATTATGTTAATTGAGATTCAAGTTCTGTTGGAGTATTATATTTTTATGTGATTGAATAATAATCAATAGTTAGCACATAGTTCATATACTTAATTCACTTAGTTGCTTCATTCATTTTTTCGCTCATTTGTTTCATTGTTTGATAAATGATAATTTGATATAATTGGTTTAGAAATTGTGAATTTGTGATTGAATTTATTCTGATGTAATTGATACTTTAGTTTTATTAATTTGTTTGTTAATTATTTTTGTGTATTGAGTTATTTTGAATTAGAAATTTGGGATATTATTAGTTGCTAGCTTGCTGCTGTTGTTAATAGATCAATTTTTTATTTATATTTTTATACTGAACTTCTCAATAAGAATTGTAAATTAATTTTATTAATTAATTAATTTAAGTTTATAATTTTATTCTATTAGTAATGGAGAAATATTTCAAAAGAACTTCATCATTGGAGATTGGATCCCAAAAAAATTCATCGACCTCTTCTAACAAGAGGACGGAGGTTTTTAGAATTTGAAGTAGAGAGTCTCATAGCAAATCCAGGACAACTTCAAGAACTCAACAATCGTTTTACAGAGGTGAATACTGAATTGCTTCTTTGTATAGCATGTCTGAATCCAAGACACTCATTTCTTGCATTTGATAAGGAGAAGTTGATCCAGTTAGCTCAATTCTATCCATTAGAATTTTCTTCTACTCAACTTTTGGCACTTGATAGTCAACTTGAGAATTTCATATTAGATGTGCGTTCTGATGATCAATTCTCAAACTTAAATGGAATTGGTGCTCTTTCTCAGAAATTGGTTGAGACTCGAAAAAATATTGTTTATCCATTAGTGTTTCTTCTTTTGAAGTTAGCTTTAGTTTTGCCTGTAGCAACTGCATCAGTTGAAAGAACTTTTTTTGCTATGAACATCATAAAGAGTCGGCTTCGCAACCGTATAGGAGATGAATTTTTAAATGATTGTTTAGTGACATATATAGAAAGAGAGACATTTGATTGTATTGACAATGAAAAGATTATTCAATCTTTTCAAAATATGAAACCCAGAAGAATGAAATTTTAAATTATTTACTATTGTAAATTATTTTATTGTTTTAATTTGTTAGTTAAATAATTTGAGGAATAATCATATTTTATTATACTATATATATTTTGCCCCCACTGATAAAATTTTTTGGATCCATCACTGGTTGTGGGTGCATCGGAACAGTCGTTTATCATGGTGCCTAACCCCAACTACGTCCCTACGTCTACAGCGACGATACTACCTCCATCCACTCAACAGCCCACTGTCTTGGTGACACCGCCTCCAGGGACGGACACCATAGAGATGGAATCTGATGCGTGAGCATTTTTCTTATCTTTTTTTAGTAAATTTGCATTTGAATTTGTGAATTAAATCAAGATTTAGGTGTTTTAAGCTACAATGAATTATACTTTGAGTTATTTTACAATTTGATTTATTTCAGGTAGCATTCGGGCAAATTTGGCGAAGTTCAGAAAGAAAAAAAAGGAGTCAATTTCATGCTGAAGGTGGCGCCAAACTTCACTCAGCTCAAGTTTAGCGCCAGGATCACAACAAACTCCATATTCTGTTCGGCCATAGTGGTGCAAAACACCACATCCCGGTGTTTGGCACCAGAAACATGGGAATGCGTGCAATCTTACATGAACGTGGTGCCAAACTTCACGTAGCTCAAGTTTGGCTCCATAATACTGATTTTGAAGGGCTTCCGCGTGAATCACATCAAATCTTTTGATTTAATTTAGTTTTTAAAATAACTTTTGATTTAAGAAAAGATATTTTTAGGTTTTAGAAATTATATTTTATATTTATTAGGATTAGATATAAAAGGAGAAGATATCTTGACCTAGTTTTCTGCTTCTCCTCTTCCGCACTTTACACCTTTTTCTGTTAGGGTTTTTCCGCACCATGAGCAACTAAACCTCCATTGTTAAGGTTAGGAGCTCTGTTTATTTAGATGGCTTAATAACTATTATTTTCTACTTCTGATTACTGCATTGGTTTACATTCAAGAATCAATTTCGATCTTCATCCTACAGATTAGAGTATATTGAAAAATAACTATTTTCTAACTTGAATTCTTGTTGAATCTTGGAAAAGTTATATCACCTGAATAACAGCTTGAAATTGAATTCTCATAACTCTCTACCTGTCTGAACTTAATGTGATACGTGACATATAATCATACCATCTTTGGATTATTAGGGTTTTATATGGCTTATAAACTAGGATTCGAACCTAAACCCTTTAATTAGATTAAGTGACTAAGGAATTGACAGTTGATCGAGTTAGAGGAGGATTAAATTACCAAGAAATTAGAATTTAATCACTTAAAGTTTGATGTGAATTGAGTCTTTGCATAATCAAAGTGGTTAATAAGAATTGTTAATCCTGAAATCTAAACATCTCCAAAATCTTAACTGTTTTCTCATATAATTCTCGCAACTAATTTACTGTTTGCTTTCTTAACTCTTCTAAATTACTGTTTAATGCAATTTGAACTAAAAAATACTCCTTTTTGCTTGTCTGATTAAGTGAATCACTCAACTATTGTTGTTTGATCCATCAATCCTTGTGGGATCGATCCTCACTCACCTGAGGTATTACTTGGTACGACTTGGTACACTTACCGGCAGTGACGGACCCAGAAAATTTTAGGAGTGGGGGCAAAAATATATACACTAAAATAAATTTTATTGAACATTATTAATTATATAAAGATATAAAAATTAAAAAATTAATAAATATTTTTATTCTTAAAATACTATTCATTATATATAATTTATAAAAAATATTTTTTATTTCTAAAATTTAAACTTAAAATATTTTAATTAAATTATAGATAACTTGTTATCTTCACTAATTTTTTTATACACATTTAATAATAAAAGACTGACTCAATTGGCACATTAGCAACTAATGACACACTAGTCTTTATAATTTAAAATTAGAATTATATATAAATAATAAAAAAATAAAATATGTATATAAAAGTATGTTTATATAAAATAATATAACCTTAATTTACAATTTTTTTCTTTCTTTCTTTTTAAAATAATTAAATTTGTTATATTTTTTAATTTAATTTTGATATAATGTTAGATGAAAGATTTTATACATCTGTTTAATTATGTATTGTAATTAAAATATTTTATCTTTATTATTTTCAAAAATAAAAAATATATTCTAAATTAGTAAATTAATTAATTTATTTTGAAATTTTATATGCATCACAGATATATATAATAGAACAAAAGATAAAAAAATAAGTAATAAAGATGAATAGATTGAGAATAAAATAAAATATATAAAGTCATGAAGAGAAATATTAGATTAATACCTAAACTATAATTGTTTGAATTAAAATTTGTAATTGAAAATATCAACAAAAAAAAATAATAAAATTGGAAGATACATAGAGTCATAGAAAATTATATAAAAATAAATGGAGAATTTAAAATTTACTTTTTGATGAACAGAAAATAACTACTAGACAAGGAATAAAAAAATATTAAAAATATAAAAATAAAAAAAGAGTTTAAGGGAAAAAAAGAATGACGGTACAAAAATTAAATTTAATTAGGTTAAATAATAGTCAAAATAAAAAAATTAATATGGGACTTTAGCCAATTGAGTATAATTTATTTGTAGTGGGATTATTTAAAATTTAAAGTAGAGATATATTATTATATATAACTATTTTTTGTAAAAAAGAAAATGAAAACCCAGTGGGGGCAAGTGCCCCCTCATGGCTCTTACTGGGTCCGTCCCTGCTTGTCGGTTAGTTTGTGGTATTCAAAATCTGCACCAGAATCCTTTCACGGAAGCTAGCCAGTTAATTCTCCTCTACCACCTTCCATCATACGGATGATGATTTGGCCTGATGGTGGAACGACGTAAGTACTACTTTAAGTCTTTTATATGCTGAAAATGTTTGATAATTTGTGATTAGTTATTCTTGATTATTGATTCTGGTTTTAGTAGATTTAAGATTGTAGATTTAAATTTCTAAAAGTGTTTGATATATTCTGATTATTGATTCTTGATTATTGATTTTAGTTAAGTAAATTTATGAATGTTATCTATTATTAATTATTGACTGTTTATAAATCTTATTGATACTGATAGTGTTAATCAGTTGATATCCTTCAATATATATATATATATTTTGAAAGTAGAAAAAACTAACCATAAAAATACACCTCATGACAATAATAATGACCATCTTCATAATATGTATGTTTTCTAATCACTTTGTATTTTTCACAATTTTTTTCTTATATTAGTGATTAGTAGATTGTTATAATAGTAATTTGGCTTTTTTTTCTATGATAAACACAATATCAAATAATTCAACTAAAAGAGTCCACGTTTCCAAATTGATGGACAAAATCTATTGATGCCTATAATGCACACTGATATTGACATGGGACACGACACGACACAGGACACGCCGACACGTAAATTTAAAAATCTTATAAGATATGGGGATACGCATATATATAAAATATAAAGTATTTTTTAGATAAATCATAATGGTATTTTGATATTTTATTGACACTAAAATATAAATTAATTTTTTAATTATTTTTAATATTTTATTTTAATTATATCAAGTATTTAAAATATTTTTTGTTTTAATAAATAATAATATATACTATATCTAAATTTATTTTAAAAATATATGTTAAGAATAAGATTGGACACGCTGACACGTAATGGTATTTAGGTGTGTCCAAGCGTGTCCAGTGAAAAATTTTTTATTTTTTATTAAAACACGATTTGGACACAGCAGACACGCGTGTCGGACGAGTGTCGATAAGTGTCGTGTCCAAAATGTGTCCGACACGCAAAAACAACAACTCAGCGAGTTAACAATAAAACTCATATCTAATCTTTGCAATTTAAGTATTTGTATCATCTCTAATTTTTCTTTTTTAGAAAATTTTT
>NC_029791.2:21477844-21479568 GCF_000816755.2 Arachis ipaensis | reverse complement strand
AGATTTTTATGTATGTATTTATTTTATTTTAGACGGAAGACTATTATGTCTAATAGAGAAAAATATTGGGGATTGATCTGTGTATTAATTTTTTTTGGGACTAAAATGTCTGTTTTTAAAATTCTTGAGAACTGATATGAGTAATTATTCTGCCAAAAAATAAACTGGAGACTGATTTGTCTGTCAGAGTAAAACCTTGGGAATTAATTTATATATTAATTTTTTTTGGGACTAAAATGTCCGTTTTTAAAATTCTTGGTGACTGATCTGAGTAATTATTTTGCCAGAAAATAAACTAGGGACTGATTTGTCTGCCGGAATAAAATTTTAGAGATTGATCTGTGTATTAATTTTTCTTGAAGATTAAAATGTCCAATTTAAAAATTCTTAGACACTGATTTAAATAATTATTCTAAAATATATGTAGGAAATTAGGATCTGAACCTTTTATTTGTTTTATTTTAAACAGGTAGCCATAAATATCAAATGGGGCATTTATGATCCACTAGTACTATGCTATTTTTGGTATACCAAGCTAAGAAATAAATTTACCAAGTAAAGATAATTTCAATTTTCAACAACTCTTTCCTAATGACAATGAATGCTATTAAAGAACTCATCTACTGGCCTCATCCATCAGCAGCCACATATACTTTCCCTGAGAGATTCCACAAAGACAAGTAGGTCGAGCAGCATCACAAAGATCCATTAATCACTATGATGCACTTATATACTTATATTGATACGGATACAAAATATGATATGATATAAAATACGTAGGTATTTTTAAACTCATTTTAATAATATATATTAAAAATAAGATTGGACATGTTGATATGTAATTGTATTTAGGTGTGTGTAAGCGTGTCCGGAGAAGAATTTTTTTATTTTTTATTAAGACACAATTGGACACAAAAATCACGTGTGTCGAACGAGTGTTGATAAGTGTCGTGTTCAAAACGTGTTCGACATGTAGACATGATAAATCAAAGAAGTGTTCGTGATTCATAGATCATAACAAATTCCGGGTATAGAAACTCAATGGTATTTTACATTGGTACTTCTAATGCTAGAGATATAACCATTCATGTTACATTTTCTTATCAACTTAATCTTGATTTTGAATATTTTGGGTGAGGCTGTAAATCTGCCCCGCAAATTGATATTTTCGGAATCAACTGGTGATTAAGGTGGACGAAACCTTAAGGCGGAAGTTACGTTGATGGTGAATAACGACTCCAACCTATAAACACGATTTCATATATCAAATTCGAATTTGTACACTCTTTTTGGATAGTGCTAAATAACTTTAACGCTCAAAGTGGCAAAAATCTATTTAGCCAAAATATTAGTTAGAGAAGCAAGACTTTTTTATATTGACTTAAGAATAATAAGAATCCTCCATTGAGAAAATATTTCTATATGTACTGTTTTTATTTTTTATTTTTTAAGAAATTAGTATGAGTTTGAAATATGATTTGGCTCTTGTGTCTCACATAAACTTTGATTAAACCGAATTAACAATAAAAGGTTGGATATGTTAAAAATTTTCTCTATTTCGTTCAGAGACCATCATGATTTAGTTAGAGCATAGTAAATTTCTGCAATTTAAGTATTTGTATCATCTCTAATTTTTTTTTAAAAAAAACAATTTTTATTATATTTAAAAACAAAATTAGAAACAACAATTTTGCTTATTTTTTATTTTTATTATTTTAAAGTAA
>NC_029791.2:21451529-21477695 GCF_000816755.2 Arachis ipaensis | reverse complement strand
ATTATCAAAATTTGTTTTATTTAATATTTATTAATTATTGTAACAATTAATGAATATTAAATAAAATAAATTATAATTATTTTTTATTAATTTTTTTTGGTTACCAAATATTTTTGCATTTTAAATATATGCAGGGAATTAGGATCTGAACCTTTTATTTGTTTTATTTTAAACAGGTAGCCATAAATATCAAATGGGGCATCTATGATCCACTTTGCTATTGGGATACCAAACTAAGAAATAAATTCACCAAGTAAAGATAATTTCAACAACTCTTTCATAATGACAATGAATGCTATTAAAGAACTCATCTACTCCCCTCATCCATCAGCAGCCACATATACTTTCCCCGAGAGGTTCCACAAAGACGAGTAGGTCGAGCAGCATCACAGATATGTAATTGTATTTAGGTGTGTCCAAGCGTGTCTGAAATTTTTTTTTATTATTTTTATTAAGGCACGGTTAGACACAAAAGTCAGATGTATCGAACGAGTGTCGACTAGTGTCGTGTCCAAAATATGTTCCACACACAGACATGACGAATCAAAGAAGTGTTCGTGCTTCATAGATCACAGCAAATTCTGGGTACAGAAACTCAACTGTGTTCTACATTGGTAACTCTAATGCTAGAGATATAACCATTCATGTCACCTTCTCTTATTAGCTTAACCTTGGTTCTGAATGTTTTGGGTGAGGCTGTAAATCTGCCCCCGCAAATTGACATTCTCGGGATCGACAGGACTGGTGACTAAGATAGACGAAGCCCTCAAGGCGGAGGTTACGTTGCTGGTGATGAAGAACGACCATAACCTATTGACACGATTTTTGTACGACTTGGATGCGGTCTCGTGCCACACCGCCATTAGGATTATTGACGATAGAAGAAGAGAAGTTATTGCCATCCTCCCACTCTATTGAGATTGTTGGGTCGCAACCTCCAAATTCTGCGTGTAGGATTCATGCGTACTACATTATATGCAAAAGTGATTAGGACGACAATTAATTGAAAATGAATATACACACTACAAGAAAATACAATATTTATTACAAAAAATCTGACTTTTATAATGAAATGAATTTGTAACAAAAAAAATTATTATAGAATTGTTACCATATGTTTCGTTACAAAAAATTTTTGTAACAAAAAATAAAATTGTTACACAATATAAAGTAATATTTTGTAACAATTTTTTTAATACAAAAACTAAAATTTGTTACAAAATAGTAACAATGTTTGACCTAGGAAATATTTTTCGTAACAATATAATTTTTTCTATCATAAAATTTTATTACAAAATATAACTTGATGTTGTAACATTTTTCATTTCTTTAGTTACAAAAACACTATTGATTTTGTAACAATTCTTTTAAGACAAATTCCACACATAATTTGTCAAATCGTATTATTTTTTAATTAATTGATATATAACTAATTTACTGAGCAAGTCATCAACATTTACATAATATATAATAACATACAAATATCTTTTATTTTATCTAAGATTGTTTTAAAACAAAATAAAATCAAAGTTAGTTCTACAAGTTCAACTATAAGTTAGAAATTTTACATAAATTAGTGTCTTCAATATATCAAAATATCCTTAAATCTTGTAACTAGTATGTTGTCATTATTTTAGCACTCCTATAAATATAAAAAATCAAAACAAAAGTTAAAAACAACATATAATACTAATTATAATTTTCATCACTCACTTTTATTTAAAATTATTGGCAAAATTAATCACACAACTATTTGAAAATATAACATCATACTTAAAGTAATAAAGTAGGTATAAAAAAAAGTTATTATTACTTTACATAGCCACAAAATATGATGGAATTGAATTTTTTAAATCACTTGAACTTAACAAATATACACAAACGTTGGCTAGATTTGGAAAGGTAAGGATAAGACAAATTTTGAAAAAATCAATCCAGAGGATATGAGGGTAAAATAACTTATTGAGTCCTTAACTTATACACTTTTAAAGGCATTAATATTAAAAAAAAAAAAAGAACACAAGCTAAGCTAATAAGTAAAATTAAATCATGTTAAAGTACTTTCCGTTAATTTGATATATTTAGCTTATGATGTTTATTTATATGTTAGGTGGATATTATAATAAAAATTTATAATTGTCTTCATGTGAATATTTTTTTTTTTGACTTTTAAATGATGGATTGTATAGTTAGATTTTGATATTTATAAAAGTGTTATTTTTATTTAAAATGTGACTAAATAAATAAACAATATTTTTAAACAAAGCATCTTCATAAAAATATATTTTTACTATCTTCGTTTAAATAGTTACGTATATGTTATACCAATCAACGTCTCATGGACCAAAATGAAGCTTTCACTTGCTTTAAGACTTTATCGATAGTATGTTTTGCCTTTTTGTTGTAGGATTCTCCTTTTTTATTGTGCCTTCGAGTCCGATTACTCATTCTAAAATTAAAAGTAAAAAAACACACTATGAATAACCAAGAAAGTATTAGAGAGTATACAAATAAAGTTTGATCACGGTAAAACAAGATAAAATATACTAAAATAAAATTGAATTGAATCAAGTATGTGACCTAATAGGTAAACAGAAATTTGTGAATTTTAAGAGGTACAGTGAGTGAAAGAATTGAAAATTTTCACAATGACAAATAATCCTTAATCCAATGCACCTTAGTGTGCCTAAAGCAAGGTTGCGAGAATCGAATCGGTTATTAAAATCTAACTGAAATGGAACCGTAATTAAATCGGTTTAAGTAATATAAAATAAAATTATTATAAATTTATTATAAAATTTTAAATATTTAAATTTAATGACTTTAAAATTAATCAAATTCAAAATTCAAAATTTCAAACATTAAAATTCAAAATGTCTATAATTTATTATTGAAAGTTCACAAATTCAAACATTAAAATTTACCATTACAGAAAATCAAAATACATATAATTAATAAACACATTATATTCCACCACTAAAAGAACAAACTAGTTTTAAACACTACTTACACAAATTTCTAATTAATGAACCTAAACTTACACAAATTACATATGGTCAATAACTAAGTGTTGATTATTGAACACAAATTTACACAAAATTTCTATTCACATAAGCAACAATCTAATGATACATACATCTTCAGAATACAGAATTAACAATTACCATCAACAGTCAACAAAATTATTTTAAAAGAAAAAAATTATCAATCTAAAAAAATTAACAAGAATAATTAACTTAGAAGTATATAGTAATCATAATTAATTTCAGAAAAAAATTTAGGACTGAAGAAGAAATGGAGGAGTGCTCATTGGAGAAGACAAGATAGCCGAACAACAGAGACATCCGAGAGAAAGTGATGGCCAAGCAGTTAAACGGAGGTGACGACAAGGAGGACAAGCGAACAGAGACGTTCGCATTTCGCATGAGACAGAGTGAGATCGGAGGGGGAGAGAGAGCGAGCTTGAAGAGAGAGAAGCCAAGCAGAGACGTCCAGGACAGCGACAAGAACAAGGCCGATGACGACACCCTTTGTCATTGCCGATGACGACGATCACAGAGGCGGGCTTCATGATGGTGATGAGGAGAAGAGTAGTGGCAACTGGTGGGGCTTTGCGACGAGCACAGAGAAGGTGAGGAAGAAAAGAGTGTCAACGGCTGGGGGGCTGACAGTGGCTGGTGGGGCTTCACGACGAGCAGGCAGGCTGGGACTAATGGTGGCAGCGGTGTTTGCTCTGATAGGGTTAGGTAGTGAGGGAATTGGGACTGGATGTTAATGGGTTGGAAGGGAATTGAGACTGGGTGTTAGTTAGTGGGTTCTTTTTTTTTTCCTTTCCCGGTGTCAAAACGATGCCATTTCTGATGCAAATTACAAAACTAAATCTTTACAAAACCTAGCCGATTTGGCCAGTTTATCGGTTAACCGCTGGTTCGATCGATTTTTTAACTATTTTTTACAAAATGGTTTTGAGGGTCAACCGGATTGGCCAGATGACTGGTTTCCAGTCAAACCGTCTGGTCCAGTCCAATTTCCAGAACCTTGGCCTAAAGTGTTTGAAAATAACCAAAAAAATGTATAAATACAACTATATCAAACTGAAAAATTTAGACTTGAAATTAAGCACATATCATGCACAGTTCAATTAAAAAGAATTTACGGTTTGAAATTGAACACATATTATGCACAGTTCAATTTAGGCAATTATATCATTTTTTTAATAACTTAATAACTTATTGGCTCCTAGGAAGGGAAGTGAGAGCTGTCAAAAACACAACAAAAAATAGAATACTCCAGCAACATACAAACAATAATAAACTACATCAAGAAATAAAGAAACTATAAACACATATCTAACAAAGCAAGACTCCTTCAGATTGATACGATATTCACTACAAGAAAAATGTCGAGTACCGTCGGATTTTGCATCGGTATTTATCCGACGGAATAGACCTCGTCGATAACAAAATTACCGACGGTAATTTATGTCGGATTTAGCGACGGAATATGGTTATCAAGAAAATGAAATTTGTTGACTGGCGGAAATTTTCCAACGATAACGTTGCCACCATCGCATATGGCTTCGCACTATCTTACCGGCGGATTAATCCGACAGTAATGCTGACGGAAATATTTTTTTAACTTTTTTTTTGGAAAATTGGCTGCGCTATTACCGTCAGTATATTTCGACGGTAGTTTTTTATTTTTTAATAATCTTTTTCTGTCCATCTATAATGTACCCTGATAATTAATAATTGAAATAGTGCTTTAAACCTGATGTAAAATATCAAATATACAAATTAAAAATACAGAATGATGGTAATTGAAATATCTGAAACAATGCTAATTATATTACATTATTCTCAAAGTTTGGTAAAGTAATACATATGATAGAACTATATTTATATTAACCCTATTCAGGTTCATCATCTTCTTCCTTTGGTTCACTATCCTCTTCTTTCGAGATAATTTTCTGATCATCGAACTCATCTTCCTCTTCTTCATTGCCATCGACCCCGTCTTCTTGTTGAAGATTGTTGTCCGCTGGTAGTAGTGCATTGTCATCTATTTCAAGGTCAATGATGTCATCATCCATAACAACCGACCTAAGGGTGATCGGATCACTAGTATTAACCACCATTTTCGAAGGAGTTAGGTCATCAATCTGGTAAGGTTCCTGACCCTTTGTCCTATCATCAGACTCAATGTGACCTCTTGGCTTAGTCTTAACAACAACCACCCAATTAGACTTGCATGAACCCGGATAGGGCAAATAGTATACCTGTTGTCCATTTTGAGGTAGAATAAAAGGATCGTAGTGCCTATTTTAACTCATCCACCAAGAGCTGCAAGAAGGCATCTATTTTGGCCTTTGGATTATTGGGACTAGGTATGATGCAAGTTAGGAATATGTATAGGTCCTTCATGCATATTTCGAAACTCAAGTTATAAGGTGTCACCACTATAGGTCAACAAGAGTATGCATTACTGAAATTGGAATTCGGTGCAAACCCATCAGAGCACAAAGCTAGTCTAATGTTTCTAGGCTTGCTTGCAAATGTAGGATGGACCCAATCAAAATGCTTACAAGCTTCTCCATGTGACGGATACATCATGATTCCAATATCTCTCTTGTTGTACTATGCCAGGTCATGTGAGGGGTGGAACTTATCGATGCATACCAATAATATGAAAAAAAGCTAAATTCACAAATTAATATGAAAAAATAAAATAACTATACCAATAATAAAACTGACGATAGTGGCTGCAGGGTCTCTTTAATGTGGTGGTGACAGAGGCGGCAGTGACGACAACGTGAACAGCAACCGCGGGGGACGATGCAGCGGGCATAGCAGCAACACACTCGACAACGACCTACAGCGGCGGCGCCAGCGAGTGCTCTAGGCAGTGGCGATGACGAGCTCTCAGCGGTGCCGACGGTGACAGTTTGACGGCGAGGGAGAGAGAAGACGAGAAGAGAGAGACATCATTTGTACAAGTGAGGGGGAAGGGGTTCGCGTTTGAATTTTATCTCAATTTTACCGTCGGGTTTATCGGCAGATTTTTTCAATGGTAAATCACCAAAACGATGCGTTTCATTGAACCGTTATACCGGCGGAATATACCAACGAAAAATTCGATGGTAATATTTCATCTTGTTTCGGCCTAAGACACCGTCTTTTTAATTGTTTCTATCGAAATTCTTTGACTCAGATTTCCTAAGATACGATTTGGCCCTCTATTCGGCACATCTAACCACGTCTGTACCTCTTTGTTAAATTGCATCCTATTATGTTTTTTCTCATATTTTAGTAAAATGATAAGCTATGTAATATTTTTTATATTATGTTAATTTTTGAGGATGAAAATTTTTATAAGTGGGATAGGATATAAGATCCCGGATTTTTGAAAATTAAAATATGAGTTATTTGAGATTTTGAACTTTGTTTTATGTATGACAAGAAAAAGTATTTAGAACGAAAATTAGACATTTATTCTAAAGATTTTGTCCCAAGATAGGACCAACGGACCTTAACTCACAAAATGGGCCCATGTTGGGCCCAAAACCCAAACCCAAGGCACAAAACCCCCTCACTTAGCAATAATTCAGCACACATACCCCTTATTTGAATGAGAGGCACGCATAGAGAGAAAAGAGGAAGAACAAAAACCCTTGTTTACTATTCACTCTAACTTTAAATCAATCCGTAGCTTTGATCGAAGTCCTGTTTGCGGCCACGCATTACTCCCGTTGTTCTCTTCAATTCTATACCAGTTTTGCGGTAAGTACTCCCAAGAACCTTGAGCCATTTTTGATTCTCCCCTTCAATTCGTGTTTTGGTGGAGTGTGTGTTAAAAGATTGTGATTTTGATCATTTTAGAGAAGCTCAAATACAATTTCTACCAGGGTTTTGACCCATGAACACGTGGCTTAAGGTTAAGGAACTCTTTTCCCTTTGATTCTCCTTTTTTATGTGAAAATTCTAGTTTTAAATGTTGAGATAATTGATGTAAAAAGGTTGTATGGGATAGCTTGGGTGCTTGGTTGATCTTGGTGTGAATTTTGGTGCTTGGGTTGATTGCGGAACTCTTGGTGGAAGCTTGATGCCGTTGATTAAGGCTTGGGTGTAATCGAGAAGAGAATCCAAGAATGAGAGCTTTAAACTGGTTTAAGAATAAGGAAAAATGAAATTTTGTAGAGAAACGGTGTTTTTTCTCGGGAGTCAAGTGCGTACGCACGCCAAGGGGAGTTTTCAAGTTGTGCGTACGCACAAGGTGATGCGTACGCACAGGTCTTGTTTTCTTAAAAGTTCCCCATTTTTTACTGTTTGACATTTCTGGCAAGCTTGTAAATCCCTGTCTAAGGTCTGATAATCGATTTTTAAGCTCTGGATAGAGTATGGCTAAGTCCAATGAATTGAATTGATTAACTCCCGGATAAACGCTTGGTAAATCAGATGATCTTGTTGTGGAGACGATGGTTTTATTCTGCCCGCGGTGAGGACGGCGGTGTTATCTTGCTCACGAGATAATGGAATTGATCATTGATAAAAGATTAGGATTATTGAACCTAAGTTTGATAAATTGATAACGAATTGGAGAGGTTGAGGATTGCCTCCGGTTATACATATATCTGTATGTGAATGGGGTTATGATGAATTATGGAATTGATTAAGACTGTGGTTATGAATGAACCTGATTTTAGATTATGATTACGATTATTCTAATTGGAAAATGATTAATAATTATGATTGATATTGTGGGGATGGTGGTTTTGTCCTACCCACGATGAGGTCGGTGGCTTTGTCCCGCTCACGGATAGGCAAGTTGAGAATGAAAGATTTCCGCTCTTGTTGCGGTGTGGAAGTGGGGAAGGTGATATGGCACTTGACAGAGGAAAATTGTCGGTAAAGAATTTCTCAAAAAATTCTCGTTACAAGTATAGTTCTAAACTAACAACTAATCCTCAGTCAACATTTAATTAGGTTGTCACAAGTACAAACCCCAATAAAAATAAACCAAAGTATTCAAATCTCGGGTCGTCTCTCAAGGAATTGTAGAGAAGTGTGTTGATTATTGGTTATGATGTACTTCTTTTTGGGGTTTTGAAATAAGTAACAAGAAATGTAAATAGCAAGAAAGTAAAGAAAACTCAAATGGTAAAAAGGTCTTGGCAAGGGTTAATGGTTAAAGATCTCTATCCTTGTCACTAACCACAATATGATAGTTGTAGGGATCAATCTCATTTAGTCATCCTCTAACAATTGAAGGAAGGTCAAATGAGCTTCATCAATTCCAATCCATAAGTCCTAGCCACTCACTAATCGAATTAGTGAAAGCTAGTGTCAATGGACATCAACCATCAATCACTTGGGCATTAGCAACTCAAGGTCACCTAAGTTACCAACCCAAGTCAAGAATAGAAAAATCTACTCTATAGCTAAAAGAGACATTTCATCAAACACATAGAATACAATAAAGAGAAACATCATAAAATGCAAGAATTAATAAAAGCTATAACTAACACAAGCAAGAAAGCAATAAGAGATACCAAGGCAAACATAAAAAAAAGACATGGAAACATAAAATTGCATTAAAAAGGAAATTGAAAGTAACACAAGAGTTCATAAACTAAATGGGCAAAATAAAGGAATCAAGAGAGAAGTAGATAACTAAAGTGCTAGAACAAATAAAAGTAAGAGAAAACTAAATTAAAATAAGACTAAAACCTAAACCTAAGGAGAAATTGAAAGAAGAAACCCTAAACATAGAGAGAGGAGAGAGCCTCTTTCTAGAATTCTATATCTAAAACCTAAAGTGTGTGAATGAATGAATCAAATGATCCTTCTAGTACCACTCTGCAGCCTCGTGTCTTCATTTTCAGGCCTGAAACTGGGTCAAAAGCAGCCCAGAAATCGTCCCCAGCGAATTCTGTTAATTGCAGCACATGACGTTCATCACGCGTACGCGTCCACCACGCGTACGCGTTGCTGGATATTGAACTCACCACGCGTACGCGTCGTTTGTCTGCTGCATCGGTCACGCGTACCCGTCATCCATGCGTGCACGTCGAGGTCAGCTTTTCAAATCTCCAAATTCTTGTGTTCCTTCCACTTTTGCATGCTTCCTTTCTATTCTCTAAGCCATTCCTGCCCTATAAACCCTGAAATCACTTAACACACACATCACGGCATCGAATGCTAATAAATGAGGATTAAAAATGAGCAATTTTAAATTCAAAGTAGCATGTTTTTAATCATAGCACAAATTCGGAAGGATCTATAAAGCCATGCAATTTTTATGAATAAGTGTAAGAATAGTTGATAAAATCCACTCAATTCAATACAGAATAAACCGTAAAATAGTAGTTTATCAGCACTCTTCCTTGGAATGTTTTCCCCCACATTCTCTATTGATTGTTTGTTGGGAGTAGGAAAGGTGGTAGGATACTCTCCCTCGGAATGTTTTTCTCCACATCCTCTTTTAATTATTGGTTGGGAGTGGGAAAAGTGGTAGGGCACTCTCCCTCGGAATATTTTTCCTACATCTTCTTTTAATTGTGTATGGCAAAAGTGGAGAAGGTGGTAGGGCACTCTCCTCGGAATATTTTCCTCCACATCCTTTGTTGATTGTTTGTTGGGAGTGGGAAAGGTAGTAGAGCACTCTCCTTCGTAATGTTTTCCCCTACATCCTCTTTTGATTGTTGGTTGGGAGTGCAAAAGGTGGTAAGGCACTCTCCCTCTAAATATTTTCCCCACATTCTCTTTTAATTGTGTGTGATGAAAGTGGAGAAGGTGGTAAAATACTCTCCTTCGGAATATTTCTCTCACGTCTCTCTCTGGTTGCAAGGTGTTAGGCACTATCCCACGAACTTTTACGGCATCCAGGGGAAGGGGGTAGGGCACTCTTCCTCGGAACATTTTTCCCTAAGTATACCTATAGGAGAAGGTGGTAGGACACTCTCCCTCGAAATTATTCCTCCTGGGGATGTGCAACAGAGAGACTGATCTGAGAGATGCCAATTGGATTTGTGTCGGGTTTGGCAGAATAACTGACACATGAGCTCATAGCCAGTAGGACAGGCATGCATCATATTACATTTGTTTGAAATTACTTGGGTCTGCATAATTGTTTTGACTTGCCTAATTGACATTCTGATAATTGCTAGTTGTACTACTTGTTATAATTATTCTCTATGTGTGATTGTTTAATTACTTGTGTTTGTGACTTGTTGATTTGGATTATGGTGGAGTGCGGAGGCCTTGATTTGATTATATGTTGGGTCAGAGGCCGTGATTTGATCATATGTTGGGCCGGAGGCCGTGATTTGATTATGTTTTAGGCTGGATGCCGTGATTGATTATATGTTGGGCCGGAGCCTACGATTTGATTATGTTTTGGGCCAGAGCTTGTGGTTGATTATGTTTTGGGCCGGAGGCCGAGATTGGTAAGTTAGTGGAAATTCGATATGCACTTTGACTTGTGGTGGTTTGAATGTTGATTGATTTTGCTTGGGCCAGAGGCCATGATTGATTATGTGATGGGCCAGAGGCCTGATTAATTTATGTTTGAGGTTTAGTAAAATATGAAAAATCAAACTGGTTTATTATAGACTTAATGAACGTATGCTTAGAACATGTTGGTTATTCATACAATTTATGTAATTCTTAAGATTTTTATAATTTAACTATGAATTTGGATTTTGGATAAGTAATTGTTGATTTTCAAAAAGGTTCATAAGACAAGCGATGATCACTGCGGTTGTAAACAACTTTCTTTTTATATATCCTCTTATGACAATTTTGACATTTCTTTAGTGAGATCGTGTGGTTAGGTTCTCACCCTTTTACAGGCTTCTCTTTTCAGGAAATCGATGAGGAAGCTTACAAAAAGATTACTACATTTTTATATATGCGATATTGTTGTATGAGCTTAGTTATCATCTTTTCCCTCGCCATTATTATTATATCTTTGTAAAGAGGGATAGGAGTCATGATTGTAAGGACATATAATGTTTGTAAGTTACTTGTATAAGAAGTCTTGTATGTATATATACATCTATATGTAAGTGCTGTGAATTGTATCTATGTATGTTTGTACAAAGAATAAGTACTTTTGATTTTTCAAACAAAACAGCGATACGATTTTTTGAGTTAAAAGTTCCTATTTTATTATTAAGTATATGAAAGTCGTCGTATTGATGTAGCCGGAGGCGTGGCATTCGAGTAGTAAGGGTGTTATACTGATAATGTGCATCTAGTGCCTGTGACGTGATAGGGGTATCCAAGGTAGAGGATGATGAATGAAAAGTCCTATGGGTGCCAGTAGTCACCTTCCCTCTACCCCAACCATGAGGCCGACTCATGACACCTCTGCTTGTCGTCATGTCTATCTGAAACAAGAATGAAAATAGTTATGGCTAGCGTGCAATATAATTATATAACAATCTAATTAAATTTTAATAAAAACACATAAGATAGAACTAAGGCTAGCGTGCATTATAATTATATAACAATCTAATTAAAGTTTAAACATATAGCAAGCTAGTTAAACTATACTAAGGTTACCCTTATTCGGATTTATCATCTTCTTCCTCAAGTTCATCTCCCTCTTTCGAGATAACTTCCTTATTATCATCAAACTCGTCTTCTTCTTCTTCATCTCTATCCACCTCTCTTCTTCTTGATCATTGTTTTCCTCTAGTGATAGCATGTTGTCATCTACACCATAATCCACAATTTATTAAACTCATCCACCAACGGTTGCAAGAACACATCAATTTTGCTTTTTGGGTTGCTTGGACTGGGTATAATATAAGTTAAAAAAATGTATGACTCCTTCATGCACATTTCAAGAGTTAGGTTATAAAGATTCATTACAACAGATCAACAAGAGTATACGTTACTGAAATTAGAGTTCGGTGCAAATCCATCAGAGCATAAAATTAATCTAACATTTATAGGATTGCTCGCGAATGTAGAATGAACCCAATCAAAGTGATTCCAAGTCTCTCCATTTGACAAACACTATTATTGATTTCTAACCATCTCAATCAACTAAATTCACAAAATTAGTACAAAGTTCAAATTAAAAAAATTCTAAAAACTCAGTCGCAGCCTTCACCAGCAGGCTCAAGAGTTGAATGATTATCAGGAGAGGTATCAGGAGATCGTCACACGCGTGACAAACACGGATGAGATCATGCTAAAGTGGAGGGAGCAGATGGAGCGGATTCAATTCAGCGGATGAAGGCTCAGATGGAAGTGTACCAGGCTCAGCTGCGCGCCGCTGGCATCATCCCTGCTGGTGGCACACATATACCACCACCTTCTACACCACCTCATTAAGGCCATGAGAACGACGACGACGACGACGAGAGGACTACTTGGATCTTTAGTGATTAGTGCTTTGTTTTATGGTTTCATTGTATTTATTTGATTTGCTTGACTTTTAATTTATTTAGCATTTGATAATTTATTTTAAATAATAGGTTTCTATTATTTATAAATTAACCATTAATTATGTGAAAAATAAATTTAAATAAAAAATTAAAATTGACCATTTATTTCACAATTTTTTTTAAAAAATTGACATTGCCATCGGATTTATTGAATGAATAATTCGACGGTAATAGTGTGAGAAACAACATATTGTGGTACGAATATTACCGTCGAAAAAATTCACCGATAACTAAATAATTTTTTGAGTAGGTAATCTGTCGCAAAATCCGACGGTAATTACCGTCAAACGAAAAAATCCAACGGTAAACATTTACCGGCAATGTTTATACTGTTCGATTTCTTTTGACTGTAACTTAATTACCAGCGGATTTTATTCATTTTTTCAACAGAAAATCCGACGGTACTCAATGTTTTTTTTTTTTGTCGTGAGAGAAGGTATTTCAAAAAGTGAGAGAGGGTGCACGCTTTGAATTTAGAGCAAGCTTACCGTCGGATTTGTAACGTATTGCGCGTTACCAAAATGCAGCATTCCGCTAATAATTGGACTAACTGGCTTATTTATCCGTCAATAAATTCAACCCTATGTTTCGTGCCAGTTTTTTTTGTTCCCTCCAATTATTAATAACGAATTTATCTTCAAAAACGAAAATCTTCCATTAATAATTTAACCTGAAGAATTTATTGTCTCAATTGCCGGTAGAGCCGCCACTAAGGTGCGACACTAAATCCAACGGTATTCTATGTGTGTCGTTATTATCACATGTTATAATGACAATTATATATTTATTTTTACTGACAATTGTATAATTACCATTAATTCCTTTTATTTAGCAACAAAGCATAAAATAGATAATGTCCAATTGTTAATAAATATATTAATAACTATTTTTATTGTCGTTAAAAATAAATAAATAATCACTAAAAATAATTTTTTTAATAACGTTACATGTAAGTCTAATAAAAATTTTGATAATTTTACGGTTGGCTATCCCACAGATTGAGGCATCTATCATGATTTTATTTAGTTTATGACAACTTATAAATTGTGTTATTGAAGACTCCATTTTATTTGACTATTATATAGTGGCCAAAATCTTTTAAATGACTTAATTGATTCTTCTATATATATCTTCATTTTTATTGAGATCTATTTTATACAGAAGTACATATTATTATGGAATTCCAAAGTAGAGAACAGGGGGATAATGGTAAACTTCTTAAAGCCCAAAGTCACATATGGAATCATACTTTTAATTTTATAAACTCTATGTCTCTTAAATGTGTTGTTGAGTTAGGCATACCTGATGCTATTCACAAATATGGCAAACCTATGCCACTTTCACAACTCATTTCTTCATTGCAAATTCATCCATCAAAAACCTCCTTTGTCCATCGATTGATGAGAATCTTGGTCCATTCCAACTTCTTCACTACCAAGAATGTCACCAGCAATGACCTCGAAGTTGAAGTTGGGTATGTTCTAACCGATTCATCTATGCTATTGCTTAAGGACAACCCCTTAAGTTTGATACCTCACTTGTTTATGGCCCTAGATCCCAATATTATAAAACCATGGCATCAGATGTCCACATGGTTTAAAAATGATGATCCTACATCATTTGAAACGGAATATGGGATAACGTTTTGGGATTATGCTAGGCAAGCTCCTAAATTTAATGAACTTTTCAACGATGCCATGGCAAGTGATGCACGATTAGTTAGCAAGTTTTTACTTGATGACAAGTGCAAGGGAGTGTTTGAAGGTTTGGAATCATTGGTTGATGTTGGTGGAGGCACCGGAACTGTTGCAAAGGCCATTGCCAAAGCATTTCCACAGTTAGAGTGCATTGTTTTGGATCTTCCACATGTTGTTGCTGATTTGGAAGGAAATGAGAACCTTAAATATGTTGGAGGAAACATGTTTGAGGCCATTCCTCCTTCTAATGCCATTTTGTTGAAGGTAAGAGAATATTATAAGTTGCTTGTAGAATTAATAAAATGTCAAATTATAGTTCTTACAATTTTATTAATTTTTTAATTAAGTTTTTTATATTTTAAAAATTTATAATAATATGTTTACTAATTATTATTTTTAAGGAAAAAACACACTAATCCTAAAATATTTGTTTTAATAATAATGATCCGTCAGTTACTTACTCCTTTTCACAAATTTTTATGCTAGAGAGAACTACCCAAAATTAAATTAAAAGAGAGGTTATGCTAATAACATAAATACCATCATTATATATGCTTTTTTTCTCTTTACTTTTTTATTTAAATTTTGTATAACTATGTAGTTGATTAGTTTATATATTGTTGTTGTAAGTTAAATACCCATTTACTCAGCTATCATAATCAAATAATTTCTTTTAAATTGTTAGATATTTTCCCCAATGTTTCAAGATGTTAGACCATTTCTAGTAGGAAACTCATTTTAATCCCTATTTATAGCCCACCTATCATAAAAAGTGACTCCACATCAAATTTTGCGTCATAACCAATAAATAGGAACTCAATGAATCTCTCTCTTCTACCGTATAACTTTAATTTATACTTTATGACTGTGGAGATACAAGCTTAAATCCTTATCAAATTTATGCCCTGATTTTACTAAATAAATAAGATAATCTTAATGAATGGGTCAAAAATTAATATATGTCAAATTCTTTTTAACTGATTATATTACTTTGATTAACAAAACAGTGGATTTTGCATGACTGGAATGACGAGGAATGTTCGAAAATACTGAGGAACTGCAAAGAGGCACTACACATGAGCAAAGGCGAAGGAAGGAAGATTATTGTTATAGACATCGTGATGGGGGATGAGAAGAGTGATCATGAGTCAATTGAAACACAACTCTTCTTTGACATGTTGATGATGGTGTTCCTAACAGGAAAGCAGAGAAATAAAGAAGAATGGGCCAACTTAATATTCTCAGCTGGTTTTAGCGACTACAAAATAATTTCAATTTTAGGAATAAGGTCTCTTATTGAGATATATCCATAGCAATATATATGGCGATATATATAATCATTTTTCTATCTTTTAAAAGGAGAGACTATACACAGATCTCATATGAGCTTGCATATATAGAGTATTAAAAAAGATAAAATGAATAAATCAATATTATTTATGAATTTGGGTTTAGCTAGTGAAAAAATACACATTTTATTTTATTGAGTCTACTAATTATTGATTATTGTGGTATAATAGTTAATTATCGATGAGTGATTTGCGCGTCTACATATAGTCTTAATGTTTTTAATAGGTATTTCATATAAGAGGCACTCTACTGTAAAGATTAAAGTGGTATAAAGATAATATAATTTTTTTTATAGTTATTTTTTATTATTTTATTATTATTCAAAATGTAGGTCCTACCTTTATTAATTTCTCTTTCATTTTATTAAAAAAAAAATTTGTAAACTTACATCTTTACCATATAATTCACCATCATATAATAGAATAAAGCACCATATTTGATCATAAAATATTATAGCATTAACAAAATTAACCATACAAAATATAAAACTAACTTGTACCCATCAATAATATGATATCCTTCTCATTGCAAATCTAATATTTCACTAACTGGCGTTGGGTTTTGGTTAAGTTGCCAACGTGTGTAACACTTGGGGTGATGTGGCATTGGCTGACATGGATTTTCAAATTAAAAAATTAATAAAAATTAAAAAATTGGATTTAAGGTACCCAAACATGTGACTCTTCATTTTGCGCGTTCCTTCACTTTTACTGCTTGCTCTAGCAGAGTTTTTTCTGTAACTTGATCACCATTACTAGCTCTGAGGAAGAGAGAAGTTATTGAAAACTCCAAAAATCGCTGTGAGAGGCACAATGTCTGAGTCGGTCTTCACTGTTGGTGTAAGGGAGCTTCACGTAGTGGCTTCAAAACGACGACGCAGAGACGGTAAGTTCATAACATGGTTTGAGTTGATAATAGCAAGTAAGAAATAGAGTTGTATTTGGATTATTTGGTTTTGGAAAGATTTTATATAGTGTGTGGGTTTATTGTTTGAAACCATCCTCTGTTCTTATAGGGTTTTATCATTCCATTAAGTCTCATTTTTTTCAGAAATGTTCTTGTATATTTTAAGTAAATAAATTGGATAGATGGTTTAAATGCATGGGGTTATGATGAGTTTGATTGATTCTGAATGTCTTGATTTTTAGGTTAAGCTTTGAAATGTGTTTTTATTTCTGACACAGATGGATACTATGCACATCGAGCTAGTGATTCACCAGAGGGAAGTTTCAGAGAGGACGAGATGGCAAGATGGTGTATGAGGGAGGTGTGGTAACGAAAGTTGAAAGGGTTAACGTGGATACGTTGAATAAGTTTTTTTTATCAATGATTTTCTGAAGGACATTGGGTATAATGAGGTCTCGGCTTTTTATTGGCTTGAACATGGTAAGAAAATTGACTCTGATTTGAGATTGCTGGGGGTGGATTTAGACATTGTGAGGATGTATGAAGCTGCTGTAGCTGATGGGAGGAAGATAGATGTGTATAGTGAGCATCCCATCAATGTCCCAGAGATTTATTATTCAAAATGTAGGTCCTACTTTTATTAATTTCTCTTTCATTTTATTAAAAAAAAAATTTGTAAACTTACATCTTTACCATATAATTCACCATCATATAATAGAATAAAGCACCATATTTGATCATAAAATATTATAGCATTAACAAAATTAACCATACAAAATATAAAACTAACTTGTACCCATCAATAATATGATATCCTTCTCATTGCAAATCTAATATTTCACTAACTGGCGTTGGGTTTTGGTTAAGTTGCCAACGTGTGTAACACTTGGGGTGATGTGGCATTGGCTGACATGGATTTTCAAATTAAAAAATTAATAAAAATTAAAAAATTGGATTTAAGGTACCCAAACATGTGACTCTTCATTTTGCGCGTTCCTTCACTTTTACTGCTTGCTCTAGCAGAGTTTTTTCTGTAACTTGATCACCATTACTAGCTCTGAGGAAGAGAGAAGTTATTGAAAACTCCAAAAATCGCTGTGAGAGGCACAATGTCTGAGTCGGTCTTCACTGTTGGTGTAAGGGAGCTTCACGTAGTGGCTTCAAAACGACGACGCAGAGACGGTAAGTTCATAACATGGTTTGAGTTGATAATAGCAAGTAAGAAATAGAGTTGTATTTGGATTATTTGGTTTTGGAAAGATTTTATATAGTGTGTGGGTTTATTGTTTGAAACCATCCTCTGTTCTTATAGGGTTTTATCATTCCATTAAGTCTCATTTTTTTCAGAAATGTTCTTGTATATTTTAAGTAAATAAATTGGATAGATGGTTTAAATGCATGGGGTTATGATGAGTTTGATTGATTCTGAATGTCTTGATTTTTAGGTTAAGCTTTGAAATGTGTTTTTATTTCTGACACAGATGGATACTATGCACATCGAGCTAGTGATTCACCAGAGGGAAGTTTCAGAGAGGACGAGATGGCAAGATGGTGTATGAGGGAGGTGTGGTAACGAAAGTTGAAAGGGTTAACGTGGATACGTTGAATAAGTTTTTTTTATCAATGATTTTCTGAAGGACATTGGGTATAATGAGGTCTCGGCTTTTTATTGGCTTGAACATGGTAAGAAAATTGACTCTGATTTGAGATTGCTGGGGGTGGATTTAGACATTGTGAGGATGTATGAAGCTGCTGTAGCTGATGGGAGGAAGATAGATGTGTATAGTGAGCATCCCATCAATGTCCCAGAGATTGTTGAAGATGATGCACAATCAACAGAAGGTTCCTCTGGTCAACCTACACGCAGTGTTGCAGGAGGTATAATTTTAAACCTGTTTTGTCAAGCACAATTACATGACGGATACTATTGTCAGTTTCATTGATTATATGGTGTTATGATTATCAAATTTTAAAATAATAAATGTCATTTTGTCTTAAACTATAAGAAATAATGCTAGCAGCACATCACATATTTTGCTCTCTTTACATTTGGCAAAACTTTCAGAAGTAATGGAAGGATTTGGAATTCAAGGTGGCTCTCTTTGAATGTGCAAAGACCACAATTGAACAAGAGTTCAATGATGGATTGGAAAGTATTAGGAGGATGAATGCACATGCTGACATGCATGGAAGTACCTTTATAGATAGGATCCAGCCTAGCCAGTGGACTAGAAGCCATTTTAGTGAGTATTCGAAAGTGGATAATATAACCAACAATAACTGAGATTTTCAATGGAAGAATTAAGAAGATGAGGGGGAAGCCTGTTATTACTATGGTAGAGGAGATAAGATGTTATATGTTAAGGATTCTTGCCTGGAACAAGAAGGCCTTAGTGGGTTATATGGTTAGGATAACTCAGTACAATAAAGTAGGCTTAAAAGAGAAAAGGGGGAGAGTAATCATTGGCAGCGAATTCCAACTGGAGATGACAACAGAGAGGTGTATAAGGTGAAGTGTTTGCCTATGAAAGTTAGTGTTCACTTGGGAAGGAAAACATGTTCTTGCAAATTCTGGAAACTCACTAGTCTGCCATGCAAACATGCATGTGCTGCATTGGCTTACCAGAATATAGGAGCTGGAGATTTTGCACATAATTGACACTTTATGAGTGCATACAACTCCATATATGTAGCATTTGGTTCAGCATGTACCAAGTCAAAAGTGCACCACCCCAAATGTCACACATTGGCAACTTAACCAACGAAACCCAACCGCAGTTAGTGAAATATGTGCAATGCGGAGGCTATAATTGATAGGTACAAGTTAATTTTCTGTCATGTATGGTTAGTTTTGTCAACACTATAATCTTTCGTGGTCAGATTTAGAACTTTACTCCATATAATATTAATTTCAATTAAGGTAATCAAATATCTTTTTATTGCGTAGGACAAGTATACACAAATCTTAGAAGCTCAGACCCAAGAATCCCAACAGAGTGCAGAGGAAGGCAACGGATCAATGGTGGACCCTAATGCACTTTGGCAAGAGACGGTTGGAGAGCCATACAAGAACCACATTTATGTAAAGGATCCTTCTTCACCAGCACACTTCGATCGGATCCTTTGGCTGAGGACCGCATTCGTGACTTGTTAGCTCGCCTTGATTAGCGCGAGTCGATTGGTCGAGGAGGATAGACATGTCATTGCAGTGGATGGTGAGGATATCCCAAGGGACCAAGAGGAGAACTGCAAGATGTGGGAGAACATTGCTAGACCTAGTTCCACACAGGCGGGGGGTCGTCATCAGCACTGGTACCACCGACGCTGCAAGATGATCACCATCAACATGAGGACGATTCTAAGGACGGAAAAGTCAAGGGGACCAGCAACTTTGTTAAATTCTGACCAGCAAAAAAAAGTGAGCCATTAGATGAAATCTCACACCAATCTCATACCATTAAAACCATCATTGATGGCTATTTGATGGCTACAAATCACAAAAGTTGCTGGCCCTCTAGCATTCCTCTTCTAAGGACTATGTGGACTCGTACTTTGATGTTTTATTGTTTAGTGCATATTTGTGTTTCAGTCAAGGTTGCGAGAACTGAACCTGTCAATAAACCAGTGAAAACACTGGTTTAATAGTTTAATGGTTCGATCGGGGTTCAACCGAAATTCAACCGATTTAATTAAATATTAAATATATAAATTAAATAATTTCTAACTTAATAAAATTTAAAATTTTACGTAATAAATTATCCATAATTTAATATTAGAAGTTCACAAACAATTTCAAAGTTCATAACTAAACAACCAAACGCACATAATGACAAACACATAATGTTTTACTATCAAAATAAACAATTACTAACAAGTTCTTAACTAATCAAAGGTGCAACTCATCACAAATTATAATCATCTTTAAGTGTTCCAATATCTCCATCATAAACAGGTAATCCAAAGCCACCATCTTTAGAAGTGCCACCATCTTAAAAAATACCACCAAAAGTTTCAAACTAATTTACTTCAAATCATAAAGCTAAGGCTAATTTATGCTTTTGTAGGTTCAAGTCAACTAGGGAATGATCATAAAATTACAAAATTCAAAAACTAGTGAAAAAATTAACATATCCATGAGATCATCTTCAAAACAAATTAACGGTAACAAACCTTCTTTGAACCATTTGCTTTAAGCCAGTTAACCGAGGCCTTTATATCCTTTACAGCGTCTTGCCAATTGAGCCCATCCATCAAATGTTGGGCTTCCGTGACATTAAGACCAACCTTTCCTCAGTACAGACTGGAACAATGGAAGCAATTTTTTGACCCAAAAAAATGGAAGCAATTTCAATTTTCATCACTCATCATCAGTTATCCAATTGAAGATTATAATATCATATAACGGATAAAGAATTCAGATCAGCAAATATTATGAAAGCACTATTATCTTACTCTGGAATACGAGCTTTAAATCCGGGACCTAAGCTAGCTGAGAAATCTTGACAGCATGATTCTTGATTTCAAAATCCACACCACACCACTTCTAAAGAACAACAATTCCAGGAGCATCTTCTTTGCCAACGATATATGCATCAAATGTCTAATAATTGAAAACAGATACCGCATATTAGGAACCTAGAATTTTCTTAGAACAGGTGCATAGCATACACAGAGTAGTATTGCATTCGAAACCCTAGAATTTGCTTAGAAAGATGATATTGAGAACACAATTTATAAAGTGGATGTACACAATAAAACAAAGACTCCGAGTCTAGAACTAAAAACCTGGAAAATGAATGGGAAAGGGAGAGGGAAAGAAGACTAACGGTGTTGTCCCATTGGATGGTGATTTTGTTGAAAGGGGAAGCAGAGTGAGCCATTGAGCGGACTGAGAAGCGCGGTGGCTGCAGGATGCGGTGGCGGCGGGATGTAGTGGTGGTGGCTGCGGTGTTCAAACCCGTCGCTGCTGTGGCTGCAGGACGCGGTGGCTGTGGGACACAGTGGCTGCCGGATGCGGTGGCGGTGGGCTGCTCGATTGGTGGTGGTGGCTTCTATGGTTCTCAAAGAAGAGAGGAGAGATGAGTTGCTGCTGAGTACTGACTGAAGAAGATGGGTGATTTAGGGTTTAGCACTTCGTTAGTTTGTTTAGGCTTTCTTTCTTTCTTTCTTTTTAAAAGGACCAAACCACGCCGTTTAGAGGGTTTATTTTCAAACCCAAAACCCACCAAAAAATTGGACGGTTCTGCCGATTCATTGGTTAATCGTCGGTTTGACCGGTTTTTTACCAATTTTTTATCAGACGGTTTATAAACTTATCCGGACCAACTAAGTGACCGGTTTTCGGTTAACCAAGTTAACCGTTCGGTCCGGTTCGATTTTCAAAACCATGGTTTCAGTTGACCCTTTTTCATTTCATACACTTTATTTGAATTATTGACATTTTTACTTGTAGTATTGATATTATAATTTATTATTTTTTTAAAGTCAGATAATTCCATTTATAAAATAAAAACATATAAGTGTCCATATATAGGACAAGTAAAAGAAATGGAAGACTCCCAACGCTCTGCTATAGAGATAACATCATATAATAATATAATAAGAGAAATAAAAGGAAATAAAATGCTCATTAATTAGGAATTGGGGATTTATTGAAGCTCCTTTTGCAGCATCAAATTCAACGCTATTATCTCTTCCATACTAGTTGATACATTATCAAAGATGAATCTGTTTCTAGTCTTTCATAAGGACCAGCTCAAAATTACCATCACCATCCTTTGAGAGAAGCTATTGGGTTGGGTACATAAGATCCTCATTCTCAAGTTTCACTCAATATAAAAATCAGAGTCTTCGGTGTCCCTTCTAGCAGCCAGTAAACCCATTTTTGATCAAATCTTCATTGATTTCTCATAATAGAAGATGTAATAATTGATTGTTTCTGGGAATTGTAAGCATCTTTGGCAGGTGGGTTGAATCAATGGAATGCAATGATGAAGCTTTTGCAGCACTGGAAGCTTTTTATGAAAGCCCCTCCAAAGAAAAATCTTAATCTTTGCTGAGATTTTCAGCTTCCACAGTTCTCGCCACAAGTTTCGCTGTCTCATAATCTCTGGGCAAAATTCAGTGGGAGGATGCGATAACCTATAAGCCACATGGTACCCCGTAATCACTTCATATAAACCATTTTTATTGAGAGCCCAATAAATTTTATCTTTTCCACTCCCAATTGTTGTTGCTAGCACATGCTGACTAGTGCCCTCAGAAAAAATACTTCTAATTAGAGTTTGACTCAACAAACCATTAGAAAGTATTAAGTCCTTGACTATCAATAGTGGTTGATTTTGCAGATTGAAAACCTCAGATGAAGGGACAACACAAAGATGTGGAGGAGCAAGCCAAGGATCGCTAAAGATTTGGATACTGGACCCATGACCAACTCGCCAAACCAGCCCCTTTTCAACAATCTTATGCCCTTCCAATATGTTACGCCACCCCCACGAAGGTACTGCTCCAATCTCTACATTCATTATAGAATTGTATCGAAAATATTTACCTTTGAGGAGTCTAAATAGGAGTGATTGTGGCTGAGAGACAATTTTCTAACATTGTTTTGCTAATAGCGCCAAATTTTGAGCCCCTAGGTCCTTAAAACCTAGTCCACCTTCCAATTTCGGTCTTGTCATAGTATCTCAACTAACCCATGCTATTTTTTGCTCTGTACCTTTTTGACCCTCCAAAATTGGGAGTGTATGTTGTGAATCTCCCGAATTAAAGTTTCAGGAAGATGAAAATATGATAATGAATAAATTGGGATAGCCTCTCCAATAGCTTTAATTAGAACATGCCTGCCTGCAGAGGGGAGAAGTTTCCTCCACCCTTGAACTCGCTTCTTCACCTTGTCCTTGATTTCTCTGAAGGAGGCCTTTTTTCAATTTTTGGACTGTAGATGGAAGACCCACTATTTATCCTGTGCACTAATATGAACAATTTTCAATTTTTGAGATGGTAGTAATCGAGCAGCACGAGGAGTATTATTACTAAATAATAGAGCTGATTTATACAAATTAACTTTTTGGCCACTAAATCCCTCGTATGACTGAAGAATACTGAGAACATTTTCATAACTATTTTTTACGCTTTGCAAAAAAGGATTGAGTCATCTGTAAACAATAAATGATTAATAGTAGAATATTTTCGGTTGAACTGAATACTTTCAATGAGGCTATTTCGCTCTGTCTTGTTTAGCAAAAAGGATAATCCTTTTGCACAAAAAAGAAAAAGGCAGGGGATAGAGGGTCTCCTTGATGGATACTTCTATTTGGTTTAAAAAAACTAAAAGGTTGACCTTCAACAACGATAGAGTAAGAAACTGTAGTCACCACCTCCTGTATCCAACAAATCCATCTAGATCCAAATCCTAGTTTCTCCAAAATGAACCAAAGAAAATGCCACTCTACACAATCATAGGCTTTGCTCATATTCAATTTAACAGCCATTTCAGTTGATAGGCCCCTCTTCTTTGTCTTTAGATAGTGCATACATTCATGAGCAACTAGGACATTGTCTGAAATCAATCTACCCTTAATGAAGGCACTCTGATTAGGGCTGATCAGCGAAGTCATAAATTTCTGTAGCTGATGGACTAGTACTTTAGAAATAATCTTATACACAACTGAGGAAAGGTTGATGGGTTTAACTTGTGTCATATCCTTTGCATTAGAAATCTTAGGAATGAAACAGATTTGTATATGGTTGAAGCTCTTGAGTAGTCTACCACTGACAAAGAAATTACGGACAACCTTTAAAACATCATCCTCTACTAAACTCTAATAGAATTGAAAAAATTTAGCCGTAAATGCATCATCACCAGGGGCGCTCTAGGGGTGAACACAAAAACTGCACGTTTTACCTCATCAAAATTGATTGGTCTAGTTAATTTTCTGTTCATAATTGTTGAAACTTTGATTTCAAAATCTTCGAATGCATTTTTCGGATTAACTTGGCCAATCGATGTGAAGATATCCTTGAAGTATGTTGCAGCTACTTGTGCAATTTTCTCACAGGTAGTACCATACGTACCATCATTCTTTTCTAGTTTCCAAATTTTATTTCTCCGAATTCTGGATTGGAATGATTGGTGAAAAAAACATGTATTTCTGTCCCCCTTCTTTTAGCCACTTTATACGAGATTTTTTCCTCCAATAACTTTTCTCCTTAAAGTAAGCATCCTCAAGTTTATTTTTCAAGACTTTAATCTGTTCTCCCCCTGTAATACCCTCCTCTCTAAAGATTTCAAGCTGAGAATTGAGTTCACCAATGTCCTTATTCGAATTAAATTTGTTCTGTTGTTGTCATTGAACAACAAGGTGCTTACAATGCTTTAATTTTTGAGCCAAAACAAATATTGTCGAGCCATTCATCAATTCCTTTCAAGCTTTGGTGATAATTACCCTAATTTCTTCTAAACCACACCACATTTCCTAAAACTTAAACCTTTGTTTAGATTTTTTCATGACTGGATTTGTATCAAGGAGGATAGTCACATGATCTGAACTGTTTTCTGCGAGCCGAGACAGTGAGGCTGATGGAAAATGATCCATCCACTCACCGTTTGCAAGTGCACGGTCAAGCCGCTCCCTGATCTGGTCCTGTCCTCGTCACCTATTAGTCCAGGTGAACCTTCTCCCAATCATACTCAAGTACTTCAATCCACCACCATCAATAAAATTCACAAATTTAGAAATAGATGAAGCTGATTTTACCATCTCCTTCCTTCTCATCGAGGCTCACTATAGAATTAAAATCACCCATAATTACAACCTTTCTAAGGAAACATTGTACAAAAGAGGAAAGTTCTGTGTATTGGGTAGAACGAATCCTATCCAAGCTATTTAAATGTACCCCAATTAGCCCCCAAGAACAGTTCAAAGCAGGATCAGTTACCTTGAGAGCTATGAAAAACTCTTTTTGAGCAAGAACCTCAACCGCTGTGCCCTCCTTCCATGCTAAAGCCAATTCACTGGCTATACCCGTCGTACTAACAATCCTTCCATTTGTAAAATGACAAGATCTCAACTTACTTTCCATCAGGTAAGATTAGTTTTTTGTTTCACATATAAATACAATCTCGGGGGAGTGAAATTGGCATATCTCTTTAAAGTTATGGACTGTCAGAGGTCTTTGCAAACCCCGACAATTCTATTAAAGAATTCTCATAGCGAATTAAAGGAAAGAAATAGAGAAGAGCATAAAAAAAGGAATAAAAAAAAATTGACAAAAATCAAACATTGATCTAGATAGCACATGAACTCTATTTAAAAAAAACCCTAGTAGAACAATTTGATCTGACACATAAATTTACCATAATTTATTATTATGAAAAGATTCATATTTATTTAATTGTAATTTATAAATAAATTTTGATCACAAGATTATGAATATATAATAGAGTAAATAGCCAAATTGGTCCCCGAAAGATAGCCCATTCTTCAAACGAGTCCCCGTAAGAAAAAGATAATAAAATTTATCCCCGAAAAATTTAAAATTGGTAACGTTAGTCCTTCCGTCAGTTGGATGATGACGTGGAGGGCTAATGCCACGTGTCACAATATGATTGGTTGACATGTCAGATCGGTGACACGTGGCACATGTCAGTGACACGTGGCATGCCACGTGGCACTTGATATGTAAAAAAGTTATTTATAATCAAAATAGTCCTTGAAAGTTCAGACGTAAGTCATTTTCATCCCTAAAAGT
>NC_029791.2:21450001-21450472 GCF_000816755.2 Arachis ipaensis | reverse complement strand
TGCCACGTGTCACCGATCTGACATGTCAACCAATCATATTGTGACACGTGGCATTAGCCCTACACGTCATCATCCAACTGACGGAAGGACTAACTTTACCAATTTTAAATTTTTCGGGGACAAATTTTATTATCTTTTTCTTACGGGGACTCGTTTGAAGAATGGGCTATCTTTCGGAGACCAATTTGACTATTTACTCAATATATAATATATTTAAAAATTTGTAAAATATTTTTAAATAATGATCTTATATTACCATCGAATTTAATATGGACTAATTCAATGGTAATAATATTTTGACAACTACTCAAATGAAGATGGTAAAAACATCTTTTTATGAAGATGCTTTGTTTAAAAGTGTGACTTGTTTATTTAGCTACACTTTAAACAAAAACAATACTTTTACAAATATCAAAATCTAACCATACAATCCATCATTTAAGGATAAAAAAAAAAATATTTTCACATGAA
>NC_029791.2:21422114-21449822 GCF_000816755.2 Arachis ipaensis | reverse complement strand
AAATTAAGGAGAAGGTCAAGTAGGTATAATTGATTTCAATTCACAAATTATAACGATTTTACTAATTGAACTTAGTAAGAGGTTAACGTTAATGAATACAAGATCAACTAATAACTCTAAATTATCGATCCAAATTAGATATTAATGACTCACGATCGCCTAATTTCTCTATTACAAGTTAAGAATGCAAAAATTTACTCTAAAACTAATTCAAACATTTTATCAAACACCTATAGTGTATAAACATAAAAGTATCATAAATTACAAGAATTAGTAAAATCTATAACTATCAATAAGAAATTAATAACAATAACTCAAACAAGCATCAAGATAACATAAAACATCAAATTGCATTAAATGAAATTAAAATCAATAAGAGTTCATGAAGCTAGAAATAATAAAATAGAGAGATTAACAAGTAAAACTAAGAGAATTGAGATATTAGAACAATAAAAAGTAAAAAAAAAAAAAATCAAAACAAGAATCAAAACCTAAATCTAAGAAGAATTTAAACTAAAAACTCTAAATTCTAGAGAGAAGAGAGAGCTTCTCTCTCTAGAAAAATACCCTAAAACATATTCCTAAGCTACTCTAATTGCTCCTCCCTTGTTCCTTCTTGAGTTTGGCTTGAAATACTTCAGAAATAAGTTGGATTGGGCCCAAAAAAGCCTTGAAATCGTGACCCACGTGTTCACTTAAATGATCACGTGCTGATAGTCGCGTACACATGAGACATGTGTACGTGCAAATTTGTGAATTCCCAAAACATGCATATGTATGAACCATGCGTACGCGTAACATGAAATTCATGCGTACACAAGGCTTGTGTATACGCATGACCATGAAATGTTCCAAACTCCATTTCTTCATGAATTCTCCATTTTTACATGCTTTTTTCTCACTTCTTCAATCCATCCTTACTTTATAAGCCTGAAATCACTCAACAAACACATCAAGGTATCGAATAGAATTAAAGTAAATTAAATTTAGCATTTTAAGAGCCTAAAAAATATGTTTTTACTCTTAAGAACAATTTAACAAAAAATCACGAAACCATGCTATTTCAGTGAATAAATACAAAATAAATTGATAAAATCTACTCATTTCAATACAAGATAAATCATAAAATTATAGCTTATCAACACCCTTATCCTAAATTTGCTGGCTTGGTTCAATAATTAAATTCAATTTTCTATATCCTATTGCAAAATAGACCTTAAATTACGTACGCATTGGAAAGTTGATACAATTGTCTATTCAAACAACTCTTTATAGTTGTGTATTGTTGAAAATAATAATTTATTTTTATTTATTTAAATTATATATATTAGCGACTCAATAGGTATTAACGTGCCTGTTTAGCCCACAACTAGAAAATGGATTAATACAGACAGATTTACAGACGGATTTAGTCTTTATTACAGACGGATTTTTGGTTACCGACGAAATTACCGACGGATTTTGTCCCTCTGTAAAAGTCCCGTCGGAAATTATTTACCAACGAATTTTTTTTTCGTCGGAAAATTACAGACAGATTTTTACCAGTTACCGACGGATTTTTCCTCTGTAAATTCTACATCCATTTTTTTGAAGGCGACAAACTTTTCGACGGATTTTTCGTCTGTAATTACAGACGGATTTTTAGACGGATTTTTCGTCTGTAATTACAGACGAATTTTTCGACATATTTTCCGTCTGTAATTTGAACTTTGGAAAATCATCTACACTCTGATTACAAACAGAAAATCCGTCGGTAAGGTAAAATAATTTTTTTTTAATTTTTCTATTACAAAAATAAACCTATTTTCATACAAAATAAATATAAATTTAATAAATATAATTTTTTTTATCTATTTTGTATTCGAATATTTATAATATTTCAAAAAATAAACAAATTCATCGTATTATCAAACTAAAAAAAAAGTACTATAAACAAGCAAATTAATATAATTCAAAACATAAACAAAGTGTATTAATACATCAACTATAATATTAAGTAACAACCATACATCAAAGTGTGTTGATACATCAACTATAATTCATCACAAACAAATATTTAATTAAAAGAGTATGTAGTCAAATCTTATGGAATAAAAAATCTCTTGGCGTGTATATTTGCCAAGCCAAGCCAAGCTAAACAGATCATGCTGGAACTGCATAGGTTCTTCCTCTAAACGAGACAGTAGCATCGGTGGTAGTGTTGGCATTGGTCAAGAAGCAACTTGATGATTTGTTTGAGGCATACACAGTGACCTGAAATAATTATTTTTGAAAAGTAATTATTCATTATTGCTCTAATTCAATTAGAGGGAAAAAATAATGCAGAGTTGTAATTTTGTTTTCATGTATTTTGGTACCGTGATAGAGTTGCCAAAATCAATTTGGGAAACGTTCCCGTTTGTAAGACTCTCTTCCATTGACTTCAAAACCCTGTGGAGTTCTTTGAGGTGACCCCATTTTGGTTGAGCTTTGTTGCCTACATATAATAATTAATTAATTACTCAAGGATCATTTATGGAAAAATATTAGAAATAGAGATTCTTCTTGATCAATGTAATTTTACCATATTCATCAAGAGGAGCATCATAATCATATGAAGTGGCAATGTATGGTCCACCAGCAGTTCTATCAAAGTTAGTCCCACCATGATACTGACCAAAAATAAATATATTACATCAAACAAACAAATTTAGAGCATAAATGAGAGCAGAGAGAATGATAAGACATCGGACAAAATAATTCCTTTTGTGTGCATAAATAAAACAGGATAAATAATGAATGAACTAGCAAATAAAACTAAAAGAAACCAAATTGCAAGGATGATGAACACGCTACAGCACAACAGATCCACACTTAACCATACCAACCATTTTTCTATTGTGTAATAAAAAAGAAAATCAAAAGGTAAATAGGTATTTCCAAACAGACATAATTGTTCCCCAGAAATAAGAGAAATGAATAAAATACATACTACAACAACCACCAAATAGCAAGTGAAAATGATGATGTCCAGAATCATAACTACCTGTGAATGCCCAACTATGAATAGCTTTGAATTTGTTACTGAATATATGTAATTGATCATTTCTGCCATATAATACAGGGCTAATTCCTGCCAGCTCCAATCCCAGAATTTCTATCAAGGGACCAAAGTTGAATCAATCACATGATGCACTGTACAAACTCTGGCTCTAACAATTCCAATAAAAATAATATACACTGAAAATGACAGTGAAATGAAAATATAAGTATCATGACAATTTAGAATATTTTCTCAAGATCAGTGATCATCAACAGTGCTGTGGAACTCAATTTGGTGCTGAATATAAGTAGCTTCAGCACTGAGAACAATTTAATAATTCTTATTTCAAACATATCAAAGTAAATAGAAAAGGCTTGATAGTATTCGGCACAAACCCTTTTACTATTAAATAATTGAATGATAAAACCTACTAAAGTGTGACCTTATTCATATCAATTGCAAATGTTTTCCCCCAATTCAAATTCAGAATAAATGAACATTTGGTTCTTAGTTTTGACTCATAATTATTTAGCACTGAACTTTATGCACTGATATTATTTTCAGTTTAATCACATATGCCGTCAGCATCTCTATAGGTCAAAGAAGAGCCACACACCTTATTCTTCACTGAATAAAACCTATGACCATGGCTCTAGCGTGTTCCACGCACATTTCCTACCCATACATCAAAACCTTGATCTACAAGGATGAAGCTCAATGATTGTTCAGGAGTATTTAGAAACCATGCATCACCTGCCTGATCACGTCAAATAGCATCAACATATCAAAATGGAGATTCAATTAGATTGTTTAAAACTTCAAAAGGGAACTTCACTAAAGCCTGAACAAGTAAACTTGTAACATTAATCTATATATATAGTACCAGTTGGTGGGAGAATATTGGAAGAAGATGATAAAAGGGCAAAGCATGCCTGAAGCAATCAAAGAGATTCTTGTTGTTGAGGATCAACAAATATCATCATCAGATTCATCAAAAACCAAGGATAATTTCATTAGGGACTTTGATATAAAGCCTAATGTCATATTATATCACTCCCACAAGCAGAAGCAAAAGCACAATTTGGTTATTGCACTACATGAATTAGAAAGGAAGTAAAGAGCAAGCATAAAGGTTCATGAATCCTTCTATTCATGAATCCTTCTATTTTCAATCAAGCAAATTCTAAAATCAAAGAAGGAAACAGTATTCTTCTTACAGAAATAAAATAGTATCATGTTTCAATTTGACATTCAGAGCTTAATCAGAACAAAAAAGAGAAAGGAAAAGGAAAGCAAAGAGAACAAGGAAAGGGGATGCAATGAGAAAAGTGAATGGAATTGACTATCGACTAGCGAATTACCTGCATGCGCGAACAATAAGTGAAGAGAACATCCCAACTGATCCATCGCCAATGCCTAGCCTTTTCTGTTCTAGCGCAGCCACTTCGACTTTGTTCCTGAATATTTGATAGAATAATAATAAACACCCTGTATTGATCCTAGTAACCGCACAAAATTATTTTTTTAGTTAAAACTTAATTCATCCATCCTAAATTCCTAATTATACTTTCTTCGTAAGAGTGAGTTTGTTTTTTTAAGACCTGACAAGAAAGAAAGCAAGTATTAAGTATACTATGCACATTCTCTTCATGTCTCAGCTTTCTCTTCAATTTATCAACTTGTCAAGTTTGAAAACATTAATTTACTCTATGTACTGAAAATTTATTTCACTAATAAATTATCACATACATCTTGTATCAAAGCCATTTTTCTTTCTTGATTCGATCAACGCCCATTTTTCTGTGCAGCCATTGCTTTGCTCCCTCTACTTTCCATCTTGTCCTGCTTTGCACATTCAGAGATATAATCTTTGAAAACAGCAAAAAGAAAGAACTAGCTTGAGTCTCTGATATGTTTCTTATGACAAGTAAAAGAACCAAGCTTCCACTTTCCAGATTCGGATAATATTCAAAAGAGGAAGAGAAATTCTATCTACCTACTACAGTTAAAGTAGTTTAAGCATTGAAATCAAAACTCTTTTAGTGTATAGTTTATAACTGATTCTATCTTGCAAATTACCGAAACAATAGAACAATGGGAGCATCAGAACCAACAAGCATGGCAATAGTTGGAACCATTAAACAATTGAACCACAAAAGCAGAGTATGATAAACCTAGCTAAAACTGGCGTAGAAAAATTGAGCCCTAAGGTTTATCGGCGTAATTTAAACAATGCATACCTGAATCAGCGTAATTTAAACAACTGCTGGTAGATGCTCTGGTTCTCTTTGGAGCAGGAACCGATTGGGATTGGGTCGAATTCCATTGATTCGCTTGCGACAGAGCGCGATAGAGCAACGACGGTGACAGAGCAGCGACAGAAACAGAGCGCGATGACCTTGAGTCTGAAACGCCCGCGAGAGAAGCGATATACCGGAGAGATAGAGAGAGGTCGACGGCGAGACCAGCCATGAGAGAGGTGAGACTCAGTGAGCTTGAGGGTGAGAGTGGCGAGAGAAGAGCGAAGAAACTCAAAGAAGGGTTAGGGGTTCTTCGACGGAGGCAGTGCGAGCGCCGGTGACCGGCAACAATCTTCGTAGAGTGCTGTTAGGGGCTCTTCGTCGCGGTTAGGGGTTCTTCGTGGTAGTTAGGGGTTTTTCATGAGGCACAATGAAGAGACGGTTAGGGTACAGTGAGGCACAATGAAGACAGGTTAGGGTTAGCTAGGTTAATCGTCTTCCTGAGGCACAATGAAGACGGTGTTCATCTTCATGGAGTGCTTTGTAAATTGAGTCGAGAGAGAGAGGGGGGTAGATTAGGTTAAAGTTATTTGTGAAGGGAGCTCGAGAGAGAGAGACGGGGTAGATTAGGTATAATATTTTTTCGGCAGAAAATTTTAAATTACAGACGGATTTTTCGTCTGTAATAATTTAATAAAATACAGTATTTTCGTCTATTGAATTACAGACGGATTTTCCGTCTGTAACTATTTTTCACGAAAAAAATTAATTTTTCTGACAGAATTATAGACGGATTTTCTCTTCCGTCTGTAATTTATGCTAATTCATTTTTTTTTGTTTTCCGACAAAAAATCCCTCTGAAATTCCGTCTGTATTTCAATGGGATAAAATCCGTTAGAAATATCCGTCTGTAATAACTAGTTTTCTAGTAGTGAGCCACTTTTCTATTGTTTTAAAGAAATAAATTAGGATAACATTTTTGTCGTTTTTTTTTAATTATACCTTTTTCTGATAATTTATACATGTATCTTTATTATGTGCTTTTATAATTTAGCATTTTAAAAGTTTTTATAGTAATTTTACTCTCAACAAGATATTATATAAATAAGGATATGTTAATTTTAAAATGATGAAAAAAATACTTATCTGACAAATTTAAAGGGTGAATGATATATTAACACTAACACTAACATATGATATAAATAAGATCACGTCAATATTAAAATAAAAAAGGTGATCTAATAAATTTGAAGAGCGAATAATATATTTTAAGAAATTAATTTTATTTTTTCTTAATATATTATTCGCTTTTTAAATTTGTTAGATCACTATTATTTTTTATTTTAATATTGACGTGACCTTATTTATATCATATTTTAGTGGTGTTAATATATCATTCACCCTTTAAATTTGTCAGATAAGTATTTTTTTCATCATTTTAAAATTAATGTAGCTTTATTTATATGACATTTTGGTTTATAGGGATTGGAGAATCAAATCTCCTCCTATATTGAGATATGAGTCATCACCTCGTCGTGTCTCTGCTACGAACTCTTTTGGGTAATTGCGTTTACATTGATAATTTTTCATGCACGATGAAGATTGATTAAGTGTTTCGTAAGGACCATGGACATTTGCCTTAGCATTGCCTCATGTAAGTGTGGTTCTGCTTCTTTATGAACAATAGCCATTCCATCCTCGTACCGTTGGGTCATGTCTCGAAGACTGCCCACGAACAACGATGATAATATCGTTCTTCTGCCAACATTTTCTGAAACCAATTATAGAGAAAAGTATTATTAGTTTGAAATTTTAACTTCAGGAACACATAATGATCAATCGTGTAGCTATTAAATCGAAAAATATTTACCAGCATTAGTCTCTTCTGTGTGCAAAGCATCTTGTAAGCCTTGATATAGTTCAGCTCGAAGTTTCTGTTGTCTTTATCGAATCCATTTTAACTTGCATGTTTCTATTTTCACATAGTTGTCAACAACATATTGTTGAAGAAGTCGTCCCACTTGGAAAATTATTGAGTGATCATCGGGGCGGATCTGCAAATTTTGAGGATATTAAAAAATGGTTAGAAATTGTGAAACGATGTATTGGTTCAAACTATCATCTAAGGAAGTCTATAAATTATGTAGCAAATATGAGTTTGTACCTGGAACATATAGCTATAATATGTCCGGCATGATACTTTGTTCCCACTTTGAGTTCGAGTATTCATATCCCATCCATGCGTTCCAAATGGAAAAAGAAGAGGATATTGTAGTGGATCATAATAGCCAACAAATTCCTGAATCCTTCTAAGATTACCAGCATAAGTTTGAACCTTGAAATCTCGTCCACACACCATTGTTTCAATGTCATCACTGATTATTATGACTGCTACTTGTGAAGCAGTTGGGAGACTGTATTATGGTTGATTAGCAGATCGCTCTCTAATCACCAAGCTACACTCTTGTACATCTAGTCATTGTGCAAGCTGGTGAAATACATGGATAAAAGAATTATATCGGTACAACAATTGTTGTAGCTTCACAACCAAACTTTCATGTAGTTGTGTGTTCTCCAGCATCCTATTTTATAAATCGTGCTCAGTATCGTATATATACAGTTGCAAGAAGCATGGCCACGTCCCTTGATCGAGATGAAATCCTCCTATACTGTTGTACATTGATCCTTGAGCACGGAATGTATATATACCATGATTTGCTGTAGCTAATTGTTCGTCTATGTGTACACCGCACGAAGTAAAAGATAAAATATGATTGTAACCACGAATGTGTTTCCTGAAATGGTTCCTTTCTGCAAAAGGGTCTAAGAAGATTTCAAGTAATTCTTGAGGAGCATTTACTTGTGGTAAAGAGACTTTTTCCCCATTGCGACACATGTCAAATGTTTCATGGTGAAATAGACGTGCATTACAGTGGGTACATGTCCTTGGAGTAGATAGTGTAGTTTGAAGTACTATTGTATTCTCTTGAAAATCTCGAGCACAATTTGTATAGTATATTTTTTACATGAGATAAAATATCAATATTTTCGTACTATCATTCAATTGTTGTATTTGTGTTTGAAGGTTGTGGTAAGCTTAGAGAAGAGGGGGTTGAATCTATGCCTATCTTTTAAGTTTCTGAACTAACCCTTTCAAACAATATTTGAATTATGATTCTGTTTGAACTCAGCAGCAGAAATTTATGAGACAATTTATTTTTGTTTCATGAATATCAGAAAACAGAATAGTGCAGAGAAGAAAAAAGCTAACACCAACATATATCCTGGTTTGGTTGCCTTGTGCTATGCAACCTACGTCCAGTCTCCTCCACAACAATGGAGGAATTTCCATTATAGTTAACAGTATTACATACACCAATTCCACAGGATTGACACAATCCTTTCACACTCAAGGTCTAACCTAACTCGACATTGGCTATGCTAATACCTAACTATTCACTCTTAGTGCTAACCCAACTAAGAAAGGGATACCTCACAGGTACAAGATACAAGACATGAACATACCTAAAGAAATCTGAAAATAACTCTAGGCTTTTCTCTCAAGTGTTTCACTCAGCCTTTTTCCACTTTTGGCTTTTACTTGAGCTCTCTCAATATGCCTTTTCCCTCAAGAAATTACAGAAATATAAACATTGAAAAGTAAATTACAATCTGTAAAACATGAAGGAGATTGACTTCATCAACAGCCTCTTTGCTATGTGATAAACCAGCTTTGCAAGCCTCAGATTTAGTTCTTCAGTATTGGCTGAATGCCTCTTTGAAAGAAAGCATTATCCAAGTAGAGGAACTTCTTCACAGAACACAACTCACCAAGCTCTGGTTTTCTCTCCTTGGCTTCTGAATGAACAACAAACCTCTTTTATCTCCTTGCATGTTGCTGGGTTCATCTTCCTAGGTCAACTTCTTGAGTTTTGAGCTTCACCAACCCAACCGATCACCTTTTTCTCAGTAATCTTCAAAATAGAAACTTTGCTTCTAACTTCTCTATCTTGACCAAAAGCCATAAAGCAGTAACCACAAGAGTCTTCCAATGGTCAACCGAATCTGAGCCATTGAAAAGCTACTTGGTCCCTAAGACTTACTTGTGAGCGTAGATATACAGCAGATTAGGGCAGAAAACAACTTTCCCTTGTATGTCATTTTTGGACTTGCAGAGAGTTGGGAAGAAGTGAAGAAGATCTGATGCATGAGAAAGGAAATGAGTTACCTTTAACCTTTACCTAAGCTTGATTTGGTTTGAAATGGATGATTGCCTTTCAAGGAAGATCTGATGCATGAGAAAGGAAATGAGTTACCTTTAACCTTTACCTAAGCTTGATTTGGTTTGAAATGGATGATTAGACTTCTGCCTTTCAAGCTTGGTCTTTCTCTTTCTTTCTTCTCTCATGACTAGCTTAGGAACTAAGCTCTCTTTCTTACTTTTTCTGAGTTCTGTGATTTGACTGAGACAGAGAAGGAGAACGTTGATTTGGTGAAAACAAGTGAGAGGGACTTGAAATCAATTCGGGATTGGATCGGGTTCTGTTCAAGTTCAGCCCGTTGGTGCCTTGCCTTTGCTTCTTTGAAGAATTGAGCTTGAGATGAATGACTTAGGCTTGTTTTATTTTCATTTACTATTCAGCCCACCAGGAGATATCTTTTGTTTAATGTTGGGCTGCTACAACTCTTAATTTTGGCCTGCATCACTTATCCAAAACAATCAAAACTAATTTGGTGATTAGCCCACTAATCAAATGTTTGTCATCATCAATTATATTAATTAATTTTTTAACTCAACAATCTCCCCCTTGATGACAAACATGATTTAAGCAATGATCAAAAGAAAATGAATTTGAGTAAGGTTTAGAAACTCCCTTTGATTTTTGTCATTTGCTTTTATGTTGCTCCCCCTTTCCTTTTCAAGATTAGCTCCCCCTGGATTTATGCTCTTCTCTTCTTTCCTGTTTACATATGCTTATTTGGAACCAAACAGATACTATATACTAACCAAAGATGCAGCAAACAGTGATGATTTTAATAGCCAAAACAGAGCATTAACACATCAGGGTCAGGGTCAATACAGCAACATATCATAAAGCAAATTTCCAACAGTTCACAACATTTGCAAATCAAGATTATTAAAATCTGCAGCAGTCAAAATACAAAAAAAAAATAGTAATCAAAATCTATCAAAATCCAAGCATTCATTCCAGCTATTGCACCTATTACTCCCCCTTTTGTCATCAAGGGTGGATAATAAGCAAGATCAACAAAAACATAAACTTAAACCTGCAAGAAGGTGTTAGAACACAGTTCAAAATATCTAATAAATTAAAAGTAATTGCAGTAGTTGTTAAGGTATTATAGTCATCCAGAAATAAGAAACATAAGTCCCAAAGCAGCAAAATGAACAAAATTCATGAGACAAAAACAGCAGTTAGCAGCAGCTTTATGTAGCAATCCTAGGCATCTGAACCATTTCCCTCTGAATCAACTTCTTCATCAGCATCAGTGGTAGGGTCTTCATCCTTTTGAAGGTTACCAATGAAAGTCATGAATACAGCCACTCTATCTCTTGACTTACGGAGGAAATTCTCATGCTTGCTTGCTAGCTTCCTTTGCTCTTTGCTCATAGCAATCAAGTGATTAGATTGGGAGACAAACTCCTGAACAACATCCTTGACAACATTCAGCAGAGCAGATTTCTTTCCAGTAGATATGGAAGTACACTCGGTGGAAGGAGTAGGAGATTTCTCAGGGACAAATTCATCATCTTCATCATCTAAGACCACCCTTTCAGATCTAGTGGGTCCTTTTTGCTGTTTCACTGAACCACCCCCTTTTAGATATGAATGTCTATTTTCATAATCCTCATTTGACAGGTCAATGCCAAAATGCTCAAATATGCAAGTTAGAAACATGCCATACGGAAGTGCTTTATCTTTCTCACTTCTAACAAAATTAAACATGTATCTAGCCATCAAATAGGCAAAAGAAATTTCTGTTTTCGTGATTAGGGCATACAAAATAAGTGTGTCTGTGTAAGAAACCCTTTGATATGAACCACTTTGAGGAAGTAAAATGTGGTCGACAATTCGGTGCAATTGAGCACGTTCATATCCTAGGGCTTTGTTAGTGGGTGTGATGCCATCAATTAAGGAAACATGTTCACAAATGTGAGCCAAAGCATCATGGTAAGAGATACCAACTCCTTCATCCCACTTTACAGATGTACAAGTAGGGGTGGCAAACGGGCCTAAACCCGCCGGGCTGGCCCGCGTAACCAACATCAGTGTACTTCAAAGAATCACTGATTGTTTCATTATTTAAAATAATGTCTCTGCCCTTAACATAAGAATGCACACTTCCTTCATGGTAAGTCATATTTGCATAAAACTCTTTGACCAGCAGAGGATACACAGGTTTTTTTATTTTAAAAAGGTGATTCCAGTCTAAAGATTCCAGACTTTCAACAAAAGGAAAACCTTTCTTTTTCAAAGCAGGTAAATCAGCAAGAAAAGAGGGACACAGAGTACGGTATTGAATAACTCCTTCAAAAAAATCGTGATTCATGGCATATTTGAATCGATGGGGGTTATAGTTGGAGTGAGATGTCATGAAGTGAGATTTGTGAGCAAAAGGATCAATGTCTGGTTCTCTAACTGATTTGAGAGGGAGATGAGGGTTACCTCTTTGTGAACGCAATGGAACAGACCTTGGCTTAGGTTTTGTTGTCTCAGGAACAGGTTCTTCAGTAGTAGGGTGCTTGCCCTTGGATGAGCTAGGTTTCGAGGAGCTTGGTTTGGAAGGCGTTGCCTTTGGTGGTGGTGTTGACTTGGCAGAGGCAGGATACCTAGGAGTGTTCTTGGTCCGTGCCATGGGGACAGTTCTTGGAGAAGAGGTAGGAGGAGAAGGTAAGGGTGTGAATGTTCGGTCGTGAGAGCGAGTTGAAGGCTTTGTGGGAGGCTTGTAGATTTTTTTACGAGGAGGCTTTTTAGCAATGGCTTTCTTCCTCATTTGGTAAGATTCAGGCTTTTGAGGGAAAAGAAGCAGTAAAGAGAGTGGAGGTAACCGAGGAGTTGAAGAGAAGTTAATGGAGGGAAGAGAGGGAGTATTGGTAACCGTACCCAAAAGAAGTTTTTCATAAACCATGCAACTGCTTCATCTTTTGACATGAATTGAAAAGACATGACCTCATAAAAGAAATATTTGATTTGATTTAAAAATTAATTTTAAATTTCAAAACCCTTTTTGAATAAAATTTAAATCAAACTGAAAATCCTTTTGGACCAGAAAACTTTTAATAAAAACCCTTTTTAAAAAAAATAAACACACAAGCCAACAAAAATATCAACCAAACAAAAATGTAACATTCATATTTGAGCCCAGAGATGGTTGGATTTAAGGAAACGCATTGGACCACCCATGATCTGAATTTCTGAGGTTGGCCCAGATCAATCTTTACTTGTGACAAGCTCAGAGCACGCTGATTGAAGGGAACGGCCTTCATATGCCCAGAATTGTCTCATACCTGTTTATGAGACAAAATGCTCCAGCAAGCACATCAGCAATTTTTAAACAAAGAATCATAACTCAAAATTCCTAGACTAGTCCTAAGCATGCAGAATCTGTCCTCAGGCAGTGGCTTAGCACGTTCATATCCTAGGGCTTTGTGAGTGGGTGTAATGCCATCAATCAAGGAGACATGTTCACAAATGTGAGCCAACTCATCATGGTAAGAGATACCAACTCCTTCATCCCACTTTACAGACGTATAAGCACACGGCCCAACATCAGTGTACTTCAAATAATCACTAATTGTTTCATCATTTAAAATAATGTCTCTACCCTTAACATAAGAATGCACACTTCCTTCATGGTAAGTCATATTTGCATAAAACTCTTTGACCAGCAGAGGATACACAGGTTTTTTTATTTTAAAAAGGTGATTCCAGTCTAAAGATTCCAGACTTTCAACAAAAGGAAAACCTTTCTTTTTCAAAGCAGGTAAATCAGCAAGAAAAGAGGGACACAGAGTACGGTATTGAATAACTCCTTCAAAAAAATCGTGATTCATGGCATATTTGAATCGATGGGGGTTATAGTTGGAGTGAGATGTCATGAAGTGAGATTTGTGAGCAAAAGGATCAATGTCTGGTTCTCTAACTGATTTGAGAGGGAGATGAGGGTTACCTCTTTGTGAACGCAATGGAACAGACCTTGGCTTAGGTTTTGTTGTCTCAGGAACAGGTTCTTCAGTAGTAGGGTGCTTGCCCTTGGATGAGCTAGGTTTCGAGGAGCTTGGTTTGGAAGGCGTTGCCTTTGGTGGTGGTGTTGACTTGGCAGAGGCAGGATACCTAGGAGTGTTCTTGGTCCGTGCCATGGGGACAGTTCTTGGAGAAGAGGTAGGAGGAGAAGGTAAGGGTGTGAATGTTCGGTCGTGAGAGCGAGTTGAAGGCTTTGTGGGAGGCTTGTAGATTTTTTTACGAGGAGGCTTTTTAGCAATGGCTTTCTTCCTCATTTGGTAAGATTCAGGCTTTTGAGGGAAAAGAAGCAGTAAAGAGAGTGGAGGTAACCGAGGAGTTGAAGAGAAGTTAATGGAGGGAAGAGAGGGAGTATTGGTAACCGTACCCAAAAGAAGTTTTTCATAAACCATGCAACTGCTTCATCTTTTGACATGAATTGAAAAGACATGACCTCATAAAAGAAATATTTGATTTGATTTAAAAATTAATTTTAAATTTCAAAACCCTTTTTGAATAAAATTTAAATCAAACTGAAAATCCTTTTGGACCAGAAAACTTTTAATAAAAACCCTTTTTAAAAAAAATAAACACACAAGCCAACAAAAATATCAACCAAACAAAAATGTAACATTCATATTTGAGCCCAGAGATGGTTGGATTTAAGGAAACGCATTGGACCACCCATGATCTGAATTTCTGAGGTTGGCCCAGATCAATCTTTACTTGTGACAAGCTCAGAGCACGCTGATTGAAGGGAACGGCCTTCATATGCCCAGAATTGTCTCATACCTGTTTATGAGACAAAAACTCTGACAAACACTTCAGTAACTTTTAAACAAAGAATCATGGCTTAAAATCCCTAGACTAGTCCTAAACATACAGAATCTGTCCTCAGCTAGTGGTTTTGTGAAAATATCTGCTAATTGCTCCTCCGATTTAACAAATTGAATGCTAATATCCCCCTTTTGAACATGTTCTCTTATTGTATGAAATTTTACTTCAATGTGTTTAGTCCTAGAGTAAAAAACTGGATTTTTTGAAATATTAATGGCACTCAAATTATCACACAACAGGGGAATATTTTCAGCATTTAACTTGTAATCAGCAAGCTGTGTTTTTAACCACATAAGTTGAGAACAACATGAGGAAGCAGCTATATACTCAGCCTCTACAGTGGATAAAGCCACTGTTAGCTGTTTCTTACTTGACCAAACATTCAAAGACTTTCCAAGGAAGCAACATAGGCCTGAAGTGCTCCTTCTATCAACTCTATCACCGGCAAAATCTGTATCACAATAACTAACTGCAGAAAAATAATCAATCTTAGGATACCAAAGACCAAAGTTGGATGTGCCATGAACATATCTAATGATCCTCTTAACTGCAGAAAGATGCGACTCTTTAGGTTTGGATTGAAACCTTGAACACAATCCAACACTTTGCACAATATCGGGTCTAGAGGAAGTTAAGTACATAAGAGAACCAATCATTCCTCTATAACTAGTCTCATCTACATCTTTCTAAGTTTCTCCCTTATCTAATTTTGAATTAGGGTGCATGGGAGTTCCCAAGGGTTTGTGATGAGCGGATAATTTATATGCTTTTTGGCATTGTTTTTAAGTAGCTTTTAGTATGTTTTGGTGGATTTTTTTATTATTTTTTTATTAGTTTTTAAATAAAAATCACATTTCTGGACTTTACTATGCGTTTGTGTGTTTTTCTATGATTTCAGGTATATTCTGGCTGAAATTGAGGGACCTGAGCAAAAATCTGATTCAGAGGCTAAAAAAGGACTGCAGATGCTGTTGGATTCTAACCTCCCTGCACTCGAAATGAATTTTCTGGAGCTACAAAAACCCAATTGGCGCGTTCTCAATTGAGTTGGAAAGTAGACATCCAGGGCTTTCTAGAAATATATAATAGTCCATACTTTGCCTGAGTTTTGATGATGCAAACTGGCGTTCAAACGCCAACTTCCTGCCCTATTCTGAAGTTAAACGCCAGAAACAGGTCACAAACCAGTGTTAAACGCCACAAACAGGCTGCAACCTGGCGTTTAACTCCAAGAGAAGTCTCTACACATGAAAGCTTCAATGCTCATCCCAAGCACACACCAAGTGGGCCCGGAAGTGGATTTTTGCATCAATTACTCATTTTCTGTAACCCTAGTTACTAGTTTAGTATAAAAACTACTTTTAGAGATTTATTTTGTATCCAGTTTTCATATTTTGAAGCTGAGACCATTGTACACGTTTGGAGGCTGGCCTCACGGCCATGCCTAGAATTTTCACTTATGTATTTTCAACGGTGGAGTTTCTACACCCCATAGATTAAGGTGTGGAGCTCTGCTGTTTCTCATGAATTAATGCGAAGTACTATTGTTTTTCTATTCAATTCAAGCTTATTCTTATTCCAAGATATTCACTCGCACTTCAACCTGATGAATGTGATGATCTATGACACTCATCATCATTCTCACTTATGAACGCGTGCCTGACAACCACTTCCGTTCTACTTGCAATAGCTTGAGCGTGTATCTCTTAGCCTCTATTCTGAAAGATCGGAGTCTTCGTGGTATAAGCTAGAATCAATTGGAAGCATTCTTGAGATCCGGAAAGTCTAAACCTTGTCTGTGGTATTCCGAGTAGGATCTAGGATGGTATGACTGTGACGAGTTTCAAACTTGCGAGTGTTGGGCGTAGTGACAAACGCAAAAGGATCAATAGATCCTATTCCAACATGAGTGAGAACCGACAGACGATTAGCCGTGCGGTGACAGCACACTTGGACCATTTTCACTGAGAGGACGGACGGTAGCCATTGACAACGGTGATCCCCCAACATACAGCTTGCCATGGAAAGGAGTATGACTGATTGGATGAAAGCAATAGGAAAGCAGAGGTTCAGAAGGAACAAAGCATCTCCACACGCTTATCTGAAATTTCCACCAATGAATTACATAAGTATTTCTATCTTATTTTCCATTTTAATTATATTTTAATTATCAACATCCCATAACCATTTGAATCTGCCTGACTGAGATTTACAAGGATGACCATAGCTTGCTTCAAGCCGACAATCTCCGTGGGATCGACCCTTACTCACGTAAGGTTTATTACTTGGACGACCCAGTGTACTTGCTGGTTAGTTGCATGGAATTGTAAAAAGGAATTGAGATTATAATTGTGCGTACCAAGTTGTTGGCGCCATTGAAGATCACAATTTTGTGCACCAAGTTTTTGGCGCTGTTGCCGGGGATTGTTCGAGTTTGGACAACTGACGGTTCATCTTGTTGCTCAGATTAGGTAATTTTATTTTAATTTTAAGCTTTTTGTTTTTATTATTTTTATTTTCGAAAAAAAATATTTTCAAAATGAAAATAAATAATTCTATGACTTCAAAATTTTTTAGAATGAATTCTAGAGTTTCATGATGATCTCTTGAAGTCTGGCTGGCTGTGAAGCCATGTCTAACCTTTTGGACTAAGGTTTCAACTTATCATCACAAGAGCTTGTTGATTTCTATCAATCTTGCTGTTGAATGTAATGATCTGCTGAAACTTGGCTAGCCATTGGTCATGTCTAGTCTTTTGGACCAAAACTTTCATGTAAAGCTTGGCTGGCTATTAAGTCATGTCTAAAATTTTGGATTGAAGCTTTAGACTAACATTGCATGATTCCTGGAATTCTTATTAAAAATTTTGAAATCCTTATTTTACTTTTTCAAAATAATTTTTGAAAAATTACAAAAAAAATTAATAAAATTATAAAAACCAAAAATATTTTGTGTTTCCTGTTTGAGTCTCGTGTCAAATTTTAAGTTTGGTGTTAATTGCATCTTTTTAATTTTTCTTAACATTTTTGAAAACTCATGCATGATGTTCCTCATGATCTTCAAGTTGTTCTTGATGATCTTCTTTGTTTGATCTTTGCATTTTTATGTTTTGTGTCTTTTCTTGTTTTTCATATGCATTTTTGAATTATTAGTGTCTAAAGTTTAAAAAATTTTAAGTTTGGTGTCTTGCATGTTTTTCTTTTCTTAAAAATTTTCAAAAATAAGTCTTGATGTTCATCTTAATCTTCAAAGTGTTCTTGGTGTTCATCTTGACATTCAAAGTGTTCTTGCATGCATTAGTTGTTTTGATTCATAATTTCTTGTGTTTTGCATCAATTTTATGTTTTTCTCTCTCCTCATTAAAAACTCAAAAATCAAAAGTATATCTTTCCTTGCTTTACTCATCAATTTCAATTTCAAAATTCTATCTTTTTCAAATCTTTTTCAAAAATAAAATCTTTTTCATTTTTTCCTTCATATTTTTGAAAACTTTATGATTGATTTTTGACGATTAGATTTCTGCTAATTTAGAATTTTATAAAAATATATTGCGTTGGTAGTATAGCTTCTAAACCAACAGAAAATCCTTTCGTACAAAAGTTTGGTTGTCACAAGTAACAAAACCCAATAAAATTTATAACCGAAGTATTTAAACCTCGGGTTGTCTCTCAAGGAGTTGCAGGGTAGTATGATTTATTATTGGTTATGGGAAAATTGTATATTTTTGGGTTTTTTAATGTATAAGATAAAAAGCAAGAATAGTAAATGGCAAGAAAGTAAACTGTAGGAATTAATTTAAATAAATAATAAAACTCTTGGTAAGATATGAGAAATTGAAGTCCTATCCTAGTTATCCTTATCAAGTGTGAAGAGAATTGGATTCTGCTCCCACTTAAATTAACTCTTGCTAAACAAAGGAAAGTCAAGTGGAAAAATTAATTTGATCCTCAGGTCCTAGTCAATTCCTATGAAAATACTAGAGTTATTGGAGTACAAATTAATCAGTAAAGAATTCCAATTTCAATCAACAGCTGAGTTTGATAACTCAAGTGTTGCCAATTACTTGACCAAAGCCAAAAAGGGAAAATATCTTAAATTAAATTAAAAGCATTCATAAATAAAATAAAATAATCATTAATTTGAAATACCTTAAATAATATTAAATAAAATATTCGAATCTTTATATGAAAAGGTTCATAAGCTAAATTTGGAACATTAACAAGTAAAAGCATTGGAATAAATAAAAATAGAAGAGAAACATTAATTAAGGGAAAATATTGAACCTGGTATTGAAGCAATAAAAATAAAAGAAATCCTAATCCTAAAACCTAAGAGAGAGGAGAGAACCCCTCTCTCTTAAAACTACATCTAAAACCTAAAATTTATGTATTATGAAGTTGTTCTATGTATGTCTTTGATTCCTCCATTCTCTGGCTTATATTCTGTGTTTCTGGCTTGGATCTGGGCCGAAAAAGGGTCCAGAAATCGCTGGGGGCATTTTCTGCAGATTTTTGTACGTGGCGTCTGTCACGCGTTCGCGTCAATTGCGTTCTGCTCAAGGCACGCGTCTACGTCATCCACGCGTTCTCGTCACTGCCATTTCGCGCTAGGCACGCGTTCACATCGTCCATGCGTTCGCGTCGCTGCCTTTCCTTTAAAACTCTATTTTTCTGTTTTCCTTTTATTTTTGTATGTTTCCTTTTTGTCCCTTAAGCCATTCCTACCCTATAAGAACTGAAAGTACTGAACACACAAATCACGACATCGAATGATAGTAAAGGGTAATTAAAATTAATATTTTTAAAGCATAGGAAACATGTTTTTCACATATATCATAAAATAAGGAAGGAATAGTAAAATCATGCAATTTACATGAATAAGTGGGTGAAGAATTGATAGAAACACTCAATTTGAGCACAAATTATATCATAAAATATGGGTTTATCAACCTCCCCACACTTAAACAATAGCATGTCCTCATGCTAAATCCAAGAGAAAGGGTAAAGTTAGAATGGTGGAATCTCATGCAATGCAATTTATTCTAAATGCAAACTACCTATATGAATCATGCAATTTTAATTATCATCCACTTATATATATAGAGCTTACATGTGGTTAATTTGTTTCATATTTTCAAGGAATCATATATGTGTAGCCAAACATAATTCATGTTAAAGCACTGTCACAATTGAGTTGGGTTAAAATATTTCATAAGCTTGCATGACAATTAAACAATTAAGCAGAGATATATGGCGATGAGCTATTGAACCCTCACTGGATTTTGTGTTTACTCTCTAGTCACTCAGTGTTTGGGGTTAATCACTCTATTCTTTTCTATTCTTTCTTTCTAAGACTTTGTTCTTCATCTAACCAATCAACAAATATACAATGTGTACATACAAACATCATGAGGTCTTTTAAAGGTTGTAATGGGGCCAAGGTAAAGGTAGGGGTATATATATAAGGCTAAGTGAGCTATAAGTTGAATCCTTAATTAGGCTAAGGTCTCACCTAACATATACATAAAAATTCCAAACTATCCTGGTCTTCCCAATTTTTCCACTTTTGTGTTACATACTCATGTGCCAAAATTATTTTTTCTTTTACTTCCATGTGCATTGATCTCTCTACTAAACTTATTATTGGGGTAATTTTGTCCCCTTATTGATCTATTCATATTATAAAAAGGATATAAATTTTTTTTTTGAAACATAAGCATATATCAATGCACATGGTGTTTGGGTTTAAATTGATTTTACATGAGCATGCTCCCAAAATCCTAATTATTTTATTACCTTAATTCTTTCCTATCAACCCATGTTTCTACATTTTCCCACACTTAGTGTGTATCACAATTTCTATCTTAAGCTAACCAAGGATTCAACTTGGGGTTCATATTTTGTTTTTCTGCTTAAGGCTAGTAATGTGGTTATAGAACAGAAGGGGATTTAAAAGGCTCAAGGGGGCTAACAGGAGTGATGTAAAAGGTAGGCTAATTTGGGATAAGTGAGCAATTTAAATAATGGCCTCAATCATATATTGGTATGTATCTACATTCTATATTGGACATATAGATTAAAACAAAGTAAAGATTATCAGAATAAAAAAGAAGGACAAACACACAAGAATGAAATAATTATGGTTAAATAATGTAACCATACAAATAGGCTCAAAAACTCACAGGTTGTGTGTTCTCTGGCTCAAAAACCATATATCAGTTATGTATGTCATGCAAGTGGAAATCAAGGGTTCCCATTATTCTCAATGTGAATATTAGGGTGGCTCTTAAAATCTTAGTGTTCTTCCTTAAAAAATATTGTGTAAATTAACCAATCATTTATTGCTATATATATACAGTGTGTGGATTGTTGTGATTCTGTTATATTAAAGTTTCTAGTTTACTCTTTTTATTTTCAATTAATCCAAGTTATCGTATGCTAAAAGGGTAAACTAAACTAATTAATCTATATGTTCTATATCACAACTTAATAACTAAAATTGCAACTAGACTAAACTAAATATCTAAGGTAAATATATAAACTAAAGTGCAAAATATAGAAATAAAGAAAAAATACAGCAAAAGAGAAATGTGCAAGTACTGAAAGATAAAAATAAAAATAAAAATACAAAAAAATAAGCAAACTAGGATAAAGAGAGTCTGAAAAGTGGTTCACCAAATAAAGTACGCCAGAGATGGCGACCTCCCCACACTTAAATAATAGCATCATTGATGAGCGGATAATTTATACGCTTTTTGGCATTGTTTTTAGTATATTTTAATTAGTTTTTATTATATTTTTATTAGTTTTTAAATAAAAACCACTCTTCTGGACTTTACTATGAGTTTGTGTATTTTTCTGTGATTTCAGGTATTTTCTGGCTGAAATTGAGGGACCTGAGCAAAAATCTGATTCAGAGGCTGAAAAAGGACTGCAGATGTTGTTGGATTCTGACCTCCCTGCACTCAAAGTGGATTTTCTGGAGCTACAGAAGCCCAATTGGTGCGCTCTCAATTACGTTGGAAAGTAGACATCCTGGGCTTTCCATAAATATATAATAGTCCATACTTTTCCCGAGATTTGATGGCCCAAACAGGCGTTCCAAGTCAGCTCAAGAATTCTGGCGTTTAACTCCAAAACTGGCACAAAAGTTGGAGTTAAACGCCCAAACTGGCATAAAAGCTGGCGTTTAACTCCAAGAAAAGTCTCTACACGAAAATGCTTCAATGCTCAGCCCAAGCACACACCAAGTGGGTCCGGAAGAAGATTTATGCATTAATTACCTATTTCTGTAACCCTAGGCTACTAGTTTTCTATAAATAGGACCCTTTGCTATTGTATTTTCATCTTTTACTCAGACTTTGATAGACCTTTTCACGTTTGGGGCTGGCCTCACGGCCATGCGTAGACCTTGTTCTTATGTATTCTCAACGGTGGAGTTTCTACACACCATAGATTAAGGTGTGGAGCTCTGCTGTTCTTCATGAATTAATACAAAGTACTATTGTTTTTTTATTCAACTCAAGTCTATTTCTTCTCCAAGATATTCATTTGTTCTTCAACTTGATGAATGTGATGATCCGTGACACTCATCATCATTCTCATCTATGAACATGTGCCTGACAACCACCTCTGTTCTACTAGCAATGGCTTGAATGCGTATCTCTTGGGTTTCTAATCTAAGATTGGAACCTTCGTGGTATAGGCTAGAATTATTGGCGGCCATTCCTGAGATCCGGAAAGTCTAAACCTTGTCTGTGGTATTCCGAGTAGGATCAGGGAAGGGATGACTGTGACGAGCTTCAAACTCGCGATTGTGGGGCGTGTGACAGACGCAAAAGGATCAATGGATCTTATTCCGACATGATCGAGAACCGACAGCTGATTAGCCGATGTTGTGACAGAGCATCAGGACCATTTTCACCGAGAGGACGGGATGTAGCCATTGACAACGGTGATGCCCAACATAAAGCTTGCCATAGAAAGGAGTATGAATGATTGGAAGAAGGCAATAGGAAAGCAGAGGTTCAAGGGGAACAAAGCATCTTCATACGCTTATCTGAAATCCACCAATGAATTACATAAGTATCTCTATCTTTATTTTATGTTTATTTTCATCACCTTAAACTCCATAACCATTTGAATTCGCCTGACTGAGATTTACAAGATGACCATAGCTTGCTTCAAGTCGACAATCTCCGTGGGATCGACCCTTACTCACGTAAGGTTTATTACTTGGACGACCCAGTGCACTTGCTGGTTAGTTGTGCGGAATTGTGACAAAGTGTGATTCACGTTTGAGAGCACCAAGTTTTTGGCGCCGTTGCCGGGGATTGTTCGAGTTTGGACAACTGACGGTTCATCTTGTTGCTTAGATTAGGTATTTTTTTTTTCAGAATTTTTAAGAATGAATTCTAGAGTTTCAAGGTGATGTTCTTATCATCACAAAAGCTGATTGATTCTCATCAATTTAGCTATTGAATGTAATGCCCTGCTGAAGCTTGGCCAAACATGTCTAATCTTTTTAGACTGAAGCTTTAGACTAACATTGCATGATTCCTGAAATTTTTATTAAAAGTTTTGATTCTCTTTATTTTCTTTTCTATATAATTTTCGAAAAAAATACAAAAAAATTTTAAAATCATAAAACCAAAAATATTTTATGTTTCTTGTTTGAGTCTATTGTCTAATTTTAAGTTTGGTGTCAATTGCATGCTTTTATTCTTGTATTTTTCGAATACATGCATTATGTTCTTCATTAATCTTCAAGTTGTTCTTGATGATTTCATTGCTTTGATCTTCAAATTCTCTTGTTTTGTATGTTTTGTTGTTTCTTACATGCATTTTTACATTGTTATAGTCCTTAGCATACAAATTTTTAAGTTTGGTGTCCTGCATGCATTGTTTATTTGATCTTAGTTGCATTTTTATTGTTTCTCATCATCAAAAATTCAAAAATTATTTTTAAAACTATGTCTTTTGAAGTCAATAATACAGAGAATTGAAGATTCAGAACATTCAGCAGAGGAATCAAACAGAAAAAGCTGGGCGTTCAAAACACCCAGTGAAGAAGGAAAACTGGCGTTTAAACGCCAGTCAGGGTACCTGGCTGGGCGTTTAACGCCCAAAAAGGTAGAGATTTGGGTGTTAAACGCCAGAATGGGCACCATTCTGGGTGTTTAACGCCAGGATGACACTAGAGGGAAGATTTTGTTTTTAATTCACATTTTTTTCAAGGTTTCATATTTTTTTAAAATAAAATCTTTTTCAAATCATATCTTTTCAATCATATCTCTTTCAAAATCAATTTCTTTCCATTTTATATTTATTTTTTACTATTTTCAAAAATCCTTGCTTCAATTCAAGATTTACTTCAAAAATTTTCAAGTTGTTACTTGCCTATTAAGAAAGGATCAAATTTTAAATTTTAGAATCATATCTTCTAATTTCTTGTTAGTCAAGTAATCAACTTTAGTTTTAAAACTTTCTCTTTTTAATTTTATTTTCAATTATGTCTTTTCAAACATATCTTTTCAATCACATCTTTTTCAAAATTAATTTTTTCACTCATATCTTTTTCTAATTTCAAAATTTTTTCAAAAATCACTTTATTTCTTTCCCAATCTTAGTTTTCGAAAATCTCAATCAAATTTTCAAATTTCTTTTTAAAATCTTTTAATTAATTTTCAAAAATTCTTCCCCTCTTCTCACATCCTTCTATTTAAGGGACTAAGACTCCTCCTCAAGGTACAATTCGAACTCCCTCCTTCTTTATATGTTCGAATTCTCCTCCATCTACCTCCTCCTTCTATTCTTCTTTTCCTCTGACACCTCAAGGAGTCTCTATACTGTGACATAGAGGATTCCCTATTTTCTTGTTCTCTTCTCTTTCATATGAGCAGGAACAAAGATAAAGGCATTCTTGTTCAAGCTGATCCTGAACTTGAAAGGACCTTGAAGAGAAAGCTAAGAAAAGCTAAAGAACAATTCTCTTTAGAGGGCCTAACAGAGCTCTTCAAAGAAAAATAAACCATGGCAGCCGAAAACAACAATGCCAACAATGCAAGGAAGGTGCTTGGTGACTTCACTGCACCTACTCCCGACTTCTATGGGAGAAGAGAAGCTCAGGAACTCATTGAAATGGTTGTAAATAACCAATTCATTTACACTTCTGAAAGGAATCCTGTGAATAATGGGACAACTCAGAAGAAGGGAGTTCTTGAGATTGATACTCTGAATGCCATATTGGCTCAGAATAAAATATTAACCTAACAAGTCAATATGATTTCTCAGAGTCTGTCTGAAATGCAAGCAGCAACAGGCAGTACTAAGAAAGCTTCTTCTGAAGAAAAAGCTTATGATCCTGAGAACCCAGCAATGGAAGAGGTGAATTACATGGGAGAATCCTATGGAAACACCTATAATCCTTCATGGAGAAATCATCCAAATCTCTCATGGAAGGATCAACAGAGACCTCAACAAGGTTTCAATAATAACAATGGTGGAAGAAACAGGTTTAGCAATAGCAAGCCTTTCCCATCATCTTCTCAGCAACAGACAGAGAATTCTAAGCAAAACCCCTCTGACTTAACAACCATTGTCTCTGATCTAATCAAAACCACTCAAAGTTTCATGACTGAAACAAGGTCCTCCATTAGAAATTTGGAGGCACAATTGAGTCAGCTGAGTAAGAAAATTACTGAACTCCCTCCTAGCACTCTCCCAAGCAATACAGAAGAGAATCCAAAAAGAGAGTGCAAGGCCATAACCACATCTCACATGGCCGAACATGGAGAGGAGGAAGAGGCAGTGATTCCCACTGAGGAAGACATCAATGGACGCCCACTGACCTCCATGGAGTTCCCTAATGAGGAACCATGGGAATCTGAAGCTCATTCTGAGACCATAGAGATTCCATTGAATTTACTTCTGCCTTTCATAAGCTCTGATGAGTATTCTTCCTCTGAAGAGGATGAAGATGTCACTGAAGAGCAAGTTGCTAAGTACCTTGGAGAAATCATAAAGCTAAATGCCAAGTTATTTGGTAATGAGACTTGGGAGAATGAACCTCCATTGCTCATCAAAGAACTGGATGACTTGACTAGACAGAGATTACCTCAAAAGAGACAGGACCCTGGAAAGTTCTCAATCCCTTGTACCATAGGCACCATGACCTTTGAGAAGGCTCTGGGTGACCTAGGGTCAAGCATAAACCTTATGCCTCTCTCTGTAATGGAGAAGCTAGGGATCATTGAGGTACAAGCTGCAAGAATCTCACTAGAGATGGCAGACAATTCAAAGAAACAAGCTTATGGACTTGTAGAGGATGTCTTGATAAAGGTTGAAGACCATTACATCCTTGCTGATTTCATAGTCCTAGAGACTGGGAAGTGTATGGATGAATCCATCATCCTTGGCAGACCCTTCCTAGCCACAGCAAAAGCTGTGATTGATGTTGACAGAGGAGAATTAATCATTCAAGTAAATGGAGACTCCCTTGTGTTTAAAGCTCAAGGATATCCCTCTGTCACCATGGAGAGGAAGCACGAAGAGCTTCTCTCAATACAGAGTCAAACAGAGCCCCCACAGTCAAACTCTAAGTTTGGTGTTGGGAGGCCACAACCAAACTCTAAGTTTGGTGTTGAACCCCCACATTCAAACTCTAAGTTTGGTGTTGGGAGGTTCCAACATTGCTCTGAACATTTGTGAGGCTCCATGTGAGCCACTGTCAAGCTATTGACATTAAAGAAGCGCTTGTTGGGAGGCAACCCAATCTTTACTTATCTATGTTAAATTTCTATTTTCTATTGTTATTTTATGTTTTCTGTAGGATGATGATCATGTGAAGTCACAAAAATAATTGAAAAAGCAAAAACAAAGTGAAAAACAGAATGAAAAATAGAACACCCTGGAGGAGACAGTTACTGGCGTTTAAACGCCAGTAAAGGTAGCAGAATGGGCGTTAAACGCCCAGTCTGGCACTATTCTGGGCGTTTAACGCCAGGAATGGGCAAGAAGCTGGCGTTAAACGCCAGAAATAGGCAGCAGCCTGGTGTTTAACGCCAGGATTGGCAGAAAGGGGCATTTTGCACGCCACTTGGTGCAGGGATGAGATATCCTTGACACCTCAGGATCTGTGGACCCCACAGGATCCCCACCTACCCCACCACTCTCTCTCTTCTTCACCCATTCACCAATCACCTCAATACCTCTTCCCCAAAAACCCCTCACCTATCAAATCCCACCATTCTCTTCATCACTCACATCCATCCTTCATAAAACCCCACCTACCTCACCATTCAAATTCAAAGCAATTTCCCTCCCAAACCCACCCTCTATAGCCGAACCATATACACCCCTCTCACCCCTATATAAACCCATCTTCACTCCTTCATTTTTACACAACCTAAACACCACTTCTACCCCTTGGCCGAAACACAAAGCCCACTCCATCTCCTCTATTTCTTCTTTTTCTACTCTCTTCTTTCTTCTTTTGCTCGAGGACGAGCAACCTTCTAAGTTTGGTGTGGTAAAAGCTAAAGCTTTTTGTTTTTCCATAACCATTTATGGCACCAAAGGCCGGAGAAACCTCTAGAAAGAGGAAAGGGAAGGAAAAAGCTTCCACCTCCGAGTCATGGGAGATGGAGAGATTCCTCTCAATGGTGCATCAAGACTACTTCTATGAAGTTGAAGAATTTGAAGATTATAAACAATGGAGGATCAACAAATTGAAGTTTATAATGGTTTAAGTGAGTATATACATGATGGAACTCAAAGGATTGAAGAAAGAACCACCAAAGGATGAAAATTTGGTGATTTTGGGCAAAATGATGCATGTTGCATCGATGCAACCAAGCTTTGCATTGATGCAAACACGACCAAATTGCACAAAAACACGTGAATTTGGCATTTTTAAGCAACAAAACCCCACTTTTTCATCATCTTCAACCTCACAACTCATATCCCCACATTCAAACCTCCATAACCTCCAAAACAAGCTCACATATAGCTTCATACAACTCACAAAACTTAGATACCCACTACAAACAAATTACATATTTGAAGTCCCCACATTCTCCTCTACAAAACCCATAAAACAAAATCATCCACAATGCCTAGAATCAAGAGAACCATCAAGAAGTCAAAAGGCTCTTCAAGTGTGGTTCCACCTCCAAATAATCATCCTTTGGCAAGGTACTTTGCTTCTAATGAAGATCTTCAATTCTATGAGGCAAGGCTCGCCGGAAGAAAGGAAATTCCTCCGAGGTATTTGGATCCAACCCTTCTTGTCATTCATAAGTTTGATACTCTTAAGGCTATTCTAGTTCATCAAGGCCTCATGGATTTTGTTCAAATTAAGAGTAAAT
>NC_029791.2:21408542-21421049 GCF_000816755.2 Arachis ipaensis | reverse complement strand
AAAAGCAAGCAGAAAAAGCCAATACCCCTGTAAACCAAAAGGCAAGGGTGATAAAAAGGATCCAAGGCTTTGAGCATCAGTGGATAGGAGGGCCCACAGGAATAAAATCCTGGCCTAAGCGGCTAAACCAAGTTGTCCCTAACCATGTGCTTGTGGCGTGAAGGTGTCAAGTGAAAACTTGAGACTGAGCGGTTAAAGTCGAGGTCCAAAGTAAAAAAGAAGAGTTTGCTTAAGAACCCTGGACACCTCTAATTGGGGACTCTAGCAAAGCTGAGTCACAATCTAAAAAGGTTCACCCAGTTATGTGTCTGTGGCATTTATGTATCCGGTGGTAATACTGGAAAATAAAGTGCTTAGGGCCACGGCCAAGACTCATAAAGTAGCTGTGTTCAAGAATCAACATACTTAACTAGGAAAATCAATAACACTATCTGGATTCTGAGTTCCTATAGATGCCAATCATTCTGAACTTCAAAGGATAAAGTGAGATGCCAAAACTGTTCAGAAGCAAAAAGCTAAAAGCCCCGCTCATCTAATTAATACTGATCTTCATAGATGTCTTTGGAATTCATTGTATATTCTCTTCTTTTTATCCTATTTGATTTTTAGTTGCTTGGGGACAAGCAACAATTTAAGTTTGGTGTTGTGATGAGCAGATAATTTATACGCTTTTTGGCATTGTTTTTAGTATGTTTTTAGTATATTTTAATTAGTTTTTATTATATTTTTATTAGTTTTTAAATAAAAATCACTCTTCTGGACTTTACTATGAGTTTGTGTATTTTTCTGTGATTTCAGGTATTTTTTGGCTGAAATTGAGGGACCTGAGCAAAATTCTGATTCAGAGGCTGAAAAAGGACTGTAGATGCTGTTGGATTCTGACCTCCCTGAACTCAAAGTGGATTTTGTGGAGCTACAGAATCCCAATTGGCACGCTCTCAATTGCGTTGGAAAGTAGACATCCTGGGCTTTCCATAAATATATAATAGTCCATATTTTGCCCGAGATTTGATGGCCCAAATAGGTATTCCAAGTCAGCTCAAGAATTCTGGCGTTTAACTCCAAAACTGGCACAAAAGTTGGAGTTAAACGCCCAAACTGGCACAAAAGCTGGCGTTTAACTCCAAGAAAAGTCTCTACACGAAAATTCTTCAATGCTCAGCCCAAGCACACACCAAGTGGTTAGTTGTGCGGAATTGTGACAAAGTGTGATTCACGTTTGAGAGCACCAAGTCTTTGGCAGTATTCCGGCTAAAATTCGATGTTCTAGGGTAGTAAACAGCAAGAAAAATTAGTTCATATGAAATTAAATAGTGCTGGAAAGATTAACAAATAGCAAGAATATTAAAGAACAGTTCAACAACAACAACAAATATGAAGAACAACATATGAACAACACATCATCACATAAAATTCAGAATTACGAATCAGATAAAAACAGTTAGCAAGAACGGTGCAATTATCAGGCCTAAATCCACTAACCACATCCTAACTACCTAACCACCTAGAATCCACTACAATCATGCATCTTTAACTAACCTATTTTGAACAAAAACTGTAAAATATGCAACTAACTGACTAATTGGAAAATAAAATCGGTGTTCGGCGGAACCTGGTGTGTAGAAACAGAAAGTAGGCTCAGAGAGATGGTGGCGGGATGGTGGTGACGCAGCGGCGATTGGTGGCGGAGCGGCGGCGGTCGGAGGTGGGGGCAAGGGCGGTTTGGTGGTTGTGGGTAGAGGAGGGTTAAGGAGAAGATGTGAGGGAAGGGGGTGGGGAGGGGGGGTTTTGGGTGACGCGATGGGTAGGGTTTCGCGTGAATGAGGGTTTAGTGTTTTTGAATCCACGCAAACGTGTGGAGCACGCGATCGCGTGATTTGGGTGAAAAGGTGTTGACGCGAATCCGTCATTGACGCGATCGCGTGTATTAGGTAAAAGGTAAGGGACGCGAACACGTAGAGCACGCAAATCGTCGCTGAAAATTGTGCTAAACGCACAGTTCCAGCGTCGTTTTGGCGCAACTCTCTGTTTCCAATGGGGTCCATAAAATCCATGCGACGCGGACGCGTCGCTCACGCTTTCGCGTGGGATGTGCGTAGTGCATGTGACGCGTTCGCGTCAGGGATGCAAACGCGTTGGCCAATTTTTGCTAAACGCACACCAGCCGCATGATTCCAGCTCAACTTTCTGGGCGTTGAATCTTTACGCCGATTTCCATCTGATGCTCACACGTGGCCTGCGCGCTTGCGTGGGGTAATAATTTTTTTATTATTATTTTATGCAGTTATGCAGTATGAAATATGCAATGCTAATGTAGTTGCTATGAATAATTCCAGGTTCAATGAAAATAAAATAAAATAAAAATAAACAAAACGAAATAAAATTGAAAAAGAAACGATCATATCATTGTGGGTTGTCTCCCACCTAGCACTTTTGGTTAAAGTCCTTAAGTTGGACATTTGATGAGCTTCCTGCTATGGTGGCTTATGCTTGAATTCATCCAAAAATCTCCACTACTGTTTGGAATGTCAACAGCCTCCGGGGTCCCAAACTAGGCATGTAAAGCTCTTGAGTAAATTCAAACAGGTTCTCAGGTTCCCGGAGTGTTGAATGTAAGAATAGATTCCAGGATCCCAAACCTTGCTTTTATATCCGCCTTTGTCTTTACCTATATTTTTCCAGCCGGGCGGTTTGGAAGTTGCATTCTCACCAAGATGGCCAAACATTCTCCGAGACCCATTCAATTGAACTCGAAACCAATCCTTATACTTCAGATTGAAGCGTGGAACCTTATTGAATCTTGCATACCAGCCTTGAGCACGAACCATTTCCCTTTTACTCTTAAAGCCGCAAAGAGCTCTAAGCTGGCCATCTGTTTCAAGTAAACCATATTCAAGTGGAAAAGTAAAGATAAAAGCTAAGGATTTTACCCACTTGAAGTTTGTATTGGGCGGTAATGGCCTTGGGTTAGGTATTTCTAGGGGTTTTGCAAGCTCTACTCCCTTGTGTTCTTCTGTGAGTTCTTCCACTTCTTTGCAATTTTCTTTAGCTGTAACCATGTCTTGATCAAAGTCTTCGATATCTTCCTCATCACTCAAATCATACGTTGGAGGTTGCGAAAAGTCTACCTCCGCATCATCTTCGTATTCACTTGGGGAAGATTCTTCTATCTCAAAGAATTCACTTGCGGATGCAAGTTCCTTACTAGGAGAACTTGACTTGTGATATTCATTATCAAGAAAACTTGCTTGTTGAGTTATTCCGTCCAGGTCTTCATAGGATTCCTGCTTCGGGGGTTGTGCACTATCCTCCTTAGCATCAACTGCATTTTTCCTGACGGAATTCTCCACAATTCTGGATTTCCATGGAGGTTCAGCGTCTCCTAAGTCTTCAACCAATTCTTCTTCTTCGATAAATTCAGCTTCCTCCACTTGTTCCAGTACAAAGTCATGCTCTGTACTGTCCAGTGGGGTTTCTAGTATCTCCTTCATGCTGCATTCTTCATTAGTTTGTCCACATGAAGCCATGGGGTTCCTTGAGTGTCCGAACGTCGGGAAGGTAGTCTATTTATCTCTTGATTCAATTGGTGAAGTGTGGCATGAAATTTTTCAAATGTTTCCTTGAGTTGCTCCCTTGATTCTTGGAGTGATGGATATGGACATGGTGCATAGGGAAGTGGTGGTTCTTGGGAGTAATTAGGTTGGAATTGGGGTGGATACGGGTTAGGGTCATATAGAGGTGAATGGTAGCAGTTGGCTTGTGAGTGTGGTGGTTCAAAGCTGTGTTGAGGAGGTGGTTCATAGGTGTATGATGGGGCTTGTCGGTAATTACAAGGGGATCCACCATAACTATTGTTTTGACATGCATTATTGAATGGTCGTCGTCCATGATAGTGTGGAAGGTGTTGTTGCCTAAAAGGTTGATCAGATCCTTGTGGCTCCGTCCATCTCTGATTGTTTTGACCTTGATGCATGTTCCTATTATAGCTTCCATTCCTTTCAACATTATCATAACCAAACTCAAAGCGATAGGGGTGAGAATTCATAGTGAATAATAAAAATTAAAAGCAAAAATAAAAAGAAATAAATAAGCAAACGAAAATATTTACAATAACCAATAATAAGGCATATAGTTGCAACTCCCCGGCAACGGCGCCATTTTGACGATTAGATTTCTGCTAATTTAGAATTTTATAAAAGTATATTGCGTTAGTAGTATAGCTTCTAAACCAACAGAAAATCCTTTCGTACAAAAGTTTGGTTGTCACAAGTAACAAAATCCAATAAAATTTATAACCGAAGTATTTAAACCTCGGGTTGTCTCTCAAGGAGTTGCAGGGCAGTATGATTTATTATTGGTTATGAGAAAATTGTATATTTTTAGGTTTTTTAATGTATAAGATAAAAAGCAAGAATAGTAAATGGCAAGAAAGTAAACTGTAGGAATTAATTTAAATAAATAATAAAACTCTTGGCAAGGTATGAGAAATTGAAGTCCTATCCTAGTTATCCTTATCAAGTGTGAAGAGAATTGGATTCTGCTCCCACTTAAATTAACCCTTGCTAAACAAAGAAAAGTCAAGTGGAGAAATTAATTTGATCCTCAGGTCCTAGTCAATTCCTATGGAAAGACTAGAGTTATTGGAGTACAAATTAATCAGCAAAGAATTCCAATTTCAATCAACAGCTGAGTTTGATAACTCAAGTGTTGCCAATTACTTGACCAAAGCCAAAAAGGGAAAATATCTTAAATTAAATTAATAGCATTCATAAATAAAATAAAACAATCATTAATCTGAAATACCTCAAATAATATTAAATAAAATATTTGAATCTTAACATGAAAAGGTTCATAAGCTAAATTTGGAACATTAACAAGTAAAAGCATTGGAATAAATAAAAATAGAAGAGAAACATTAATTAAGGGGAAATATTGAACCTGGTATTGAAGCAATAAAAATAAAAGGAATCCTAATCCTAAAACCTAAGAGAGAGAGAGGAGAGAACCTCTCTTTCTCAAAACTACATCTAAAACCTAAAATTTGTGTATTATGAAGTTGTTCTACGTATGTCTTTGATTCCTCCATTCTCTGGCTTATATTCTGTGTTTCTGGCTTGGATCTGGGCCGAAAAAGGGTCCAGAAATCGCTGGGGGCATTTTCTATAGATTTTTGTACATGGAGTCAGTCACGCGTTCGCGTCTGTCACGCGTTCGCGTCAATTGCGTTATCTGCTCAAGGCACGCGTCCGCGTCATCCACGCGTTCACGTCGTTGCCATTTCGCGCTAGGCACGCGTTCACGTCGTCCATGCGTTCGCGTCGCTGCCTTTCCTTCAAAACTCTATTTTTGTGTTTTCCTTCTATTTTTGTATGTTTCCTTTTTGTCCCTTAAGCCATTCTTGCCCCATGAGATCTCAAAGTACTGAACACACAAATCACAGCATCGAATGATAGTAAAGGGTAATTAAAATTAATATTTTTAAAGCATAGGAAACATGTTTTTCACATATATCATAAAATAAGGAAGGAATAGTAAAACCATGCAATTTACATGAATAAGTGGGTGAAGAATTGATAGAAACACTCAATTTGAGCACAAATTATATCATAAAATATGGGTTTATCAATTTTCAAAATATTTTTCTTATTTTATTTCATTTTTTCGAAATTAATGCTAACATTTAATGTTTTAATTCAAAAATTTTTCAAGTTGTTACTTGCCTATTAAGAAAGGTTCAATCTTTGAATTTTAAAATCATATCTTTTAGTTTCTTGTTAGTCAAGTAATCAACTTTGATTTCAAAATCAAATCTTTTTAAATTTCCTTTTCAAATCTTTTTCAAAATAAATTTCAAATCATATCTTTTTCAAAAATCAATTTTCAAAATCTTTTCTAACTTTCTATCTTTTCAAATTTGATTTTCAAATCTTTTTCAATTAACTACTTGACTTTTTGTTTGATTTTAAAAAGTTTTCTATTTCAATCATATCTTTTTCAAACCACCTAACTAATTTTTTTCTCTCTAATTTTCGAAAACTCCTCCACACTTTTTCAAAATTCCTTTTAATTAACTAATTGTTTTAAATTTTAATTTAATTTAATTTCTCTTTTTAATTTTCGAATTCTAACTAATAATTAAAATAAAAACAAAAATATTTTCCTTTTATTTTAATTTAATTTTCGAATTCTCTCTCTCTCATCTCTTTCTATTTATTTATTTATCTACTAACATTCCTCTTCTACTCATAATTTGAACCCCTTATTCTTATCTGTGTTTGAGTTTTTCTCTTCTCCTTCTTCTATTCTTCTTTTTTTCTACTCACATAAAGGAATCTCTATACTGTGACATAGAGGATTCTATATTTTCTTTGTTCTCTTCTCTTTCATATGAGCAGGAACAAGGACAAAGGCATTCTTGTTGAAACTGATCCTGAACCTGAAAGGACCTTGAAGAGGAAGCTAAGAGAAGCTAAAGCACAACTCTCTAGAGAGGACCTAATAGAAATTTTCAAAAAAGAAGAAGACATGGCAGTCAAAAATAACAACAATGCCAACAATGCAAGGAAGATGCTTGGTGACTTCATTGCACCCTCTTCTGACTTCTATGGAAGAAGTATCTTAATTTCTGCCATTGGAGAAAACAACTTTGAGCTTAAGCCTCAATTAGTTTCTCTAATGCAACAGAATTGCAAGTTTCATGGACTTCCATTGGAAGAGCCTCATCAGTTCTTAGCTGAATTCTTGAAAATCTGTGACACTATCAAGACCAATGGAGTTGATCCCGAGGTCTACAGGCTTACGCTTTTCCCTTTTGCTGTAAGAGACAGAGCTAGAACATGGTTGGATTCACAACCTAAGGAAAGCCTGAACTCTTGGGAAAAGCTGGTCAGTGCTTTCCTGGCCAAATTCTTTCCACCTCAAAAGATGAGCAAGCTTAGAGTGGAAATCCAAACCTTCAGACAGAAGGAAGGTGAGTCCCTCTATGAAGCTTGGGAAAGATATAAGCAATTGATCAAAAGGTGTCCTACTGACATGCTTCCAGAATGGAGCATCATATTTATATTCTATGATGGTCTGTCTGAGTTGTCAAAAATGTCATTGGACCATTCTACAGGAGGATCTCTTCATCTGAAAACCCCTGTAAAAGCTCAAGAACTCATTGAAATGGTTGCAAATAACCAGTTCATGTACACCTCTGAGAGGAATCCTGTGAACAGTGAGACGCCTCAAAAGAAGGGAGTTCTTGAAATTGATACTCTAAATGCCATATTGGCTCAGAACAAAATATTGACTCAGCAAGTCAATATGATTTCTCAGAGTCTGAATGGATTACAAGCTGCATCCAACAGTACTAAAGAAGCATCTTCTGAAGAAGAAGCTTATGATCCTGAGAATCCTGCAATGGCAGAGGTGAATTACATGGGAGAACCCTATGGAAACACCTATAATCCTTCATGGAGAAATCATCCAAATTTCTCATGGAAGGACCAACAGAAGCCTCAACAAGGCTTCAATAATAATGGTGGAAGAAATAGGTTTAGCAATAGCAAGCCTTTTCCATCATCTTCTCAGCAACAGACAGAGAATTCTGAACAGAGCCACTCTGGCCTGGCAACCATAGTATCTGATCTTTCCAAGACCACACTAAGTTTCATGAATGAAACAAGGTCCTCCATTAGAAATTTGGAGGTACAGGTGGGTCAGCTGAGTAAGAAGATTACTGAAACTCCTCCCAGTACTCTCCCAAGCAATATAGAAGAAAATCCCAAGAGAGAGTGCAAGGCCATAACCATGACTAACATGGCCGAACCTGGAGAGAGTGAGGAGGACGTGAGTCCCAATGAGAAAAACCTCATGGGACGTCCTCTGGACAGAAAGGAGTTTCCCTTTGAGGAACCAAAGGAATCTGAGGTCCATACAGAGACCATAGAGATTCCATTGAACTTTCTTCTGCCTTTTATGAGCTCTGATGAATATTCTTCCTCTGAAGAGGATGAAGACATCACTGAAGAGCAAGTTGCTAAATATTTAGGAGCAATCACGAAGCTGAATGCCAAGTTATTTGGTACTGAGACTTGGGAGGATGAACCCCCCCTTTTTCACCAATGAACTGAGTGCATTAATGAGGCAGACATTACCTAAGAAGAAACCGGATCCCGGAAAATTCTTCATACCTTGTACCATAGGCACCATGACCTTTGAGAAGGCTCTGTGTGACCTGGGGTCAGGGATAAACCTCATGCCTCTCTCTGTAATGGAGAAACTAGGAATCTTTGAGGTACTGATGACAAGTCATCTTAGCCTATTTTAACTAGCCTTTTTCTTTTGTTTTCAATTGAATTATGCACTTTCTTGAGCCATAAGCAAGCCAATTGGGTAGATTTTCATGTTTCCTTTGATCTAATCAACCATGTATGAATTCATGCTATTTCATGAGGTTTTATGCTATATTTGTTGCATATTATGAAAGAATGAATATCTCATGATTTTGAGCATAGCTTTGATGAGTTTGGTTGATTAATGATAGGTGAAGAAAGCTTGGAGAAAGGTTGAAGCGAAGAGGAATGGCTAGGAGTGAAGAGAGGACAATGGAATAAGTGAAATTGAACCATGAAGCAAGAAGTTAGCCCCAACGTTAGCCCCCTAACTTGGAGGCTAAAGTTGGAACTTGAAATTTCCTCCCTGGCCATCCCACGTTTGCGCCAACGTTAGCCCCCTAACTTGGAGGCTAACGTTGGCACATGAAAACATAAGGGAGAGGGGCCAACGTTTGCGCCAACGTTAGCCCCCTAACTTGGAGGCTAACGTTGGAACTTGAAATTTCCTCCCTGGCCATCCCACGTTTGCGCCAACGTTAGCCCCCTAACTTGGAGGCTAACGTTGGAACTTGAAATTTCCTCCCTGGCCATCCCACGTTTGCGCCAACGTTAGCCCCCTAACTTGGAGGCTAACGTTGGAACTTGAAATTTCCTCCCTGGCCATCCCACGTTTGCGCCAACGTTAGCCCCCTAACTTGGAGGCTAACGTTGGAACTTGAAATTTCCTCCCTGGCCATCCCACGTTTGCGCCAACGTTAGCCCCCTAACTTGGAGGCTAACGTTGGAACTTGAAATTTCCTCCCTGGCCATCCCACGTTTGCGCCAACGTTAGCCCCCTAACTTGGAGGCTAACGTTGGAACTTGAAATTTCCTCCCTGGCCATCCCACGTTTGCGCCAACGTTAGCCCCCTAACTTGGAGGCTAACGTTGGAACTTGAAATTTCCTCCCTGGCCATCCCACGTTTGCGCCAACGTTAGCCCCCTAACTTGGAGGCTAACGTTGGAACTTGAAATTTCCTCCCTGGCCATCCCACGTTTGCGCCAACGTTAGCCCCCTAACTTGGAGGCTAACGTTGGAACTTGAAATTTCCTCCCTGGCCATCCCACGTTTGCGCCAACGTTAGCCCCCTAACTTGGAGGCTAACGTTGGAACTTGAAATTTCCTCCCTGGCCATCCCACGTTTGCGCCAACGTTAGCCCCCTAACTTGGAGGCTAACGTTGGAACTTGAAATTTCCTCCCTGGCCATCCCACGTTTGCGCCAACGTTAGCCCCCTAACTTGGAGGCTAACGTTGGAACTTGAAATTTCCTCCCTGGCCATCCCACGTTTGCGCCAACGTTAGCCCCCTAACTTGGAGGCTAACGTTGGAACTTGAAATTTCCTCCCTGGCCATCCCACGTTTGCGCCAACGTTAGCCCCCTAACTTGGAGGCTAACGTTGGAACTTGAAATTTCCTCCCTGGCCATCCCACGTTTGCGCCAACGTTAGCCCCCTAACTTGGAGGCTAACGTTGGAACTTGAAATTTCCTCCCTGGCCATCCCACGTTTGCGCCAACGTTAGCCCCCTAACTTGGAGGCTAACGTTGGAACTTGAAATTTCCTCCCTGGCCATCCCACGTTTGCGCCAACGTTAGCCCCCTAACTTGGAGGCTAACGTTGGAACTTGAAATTTCCTCCCTGGCCATCCCACGTTTGCGCCAACGTTAGCCCCCTAACTTGGAGGCTAACGTTGGAACTTGAAATTTCCTCCCTGGCCATCCCACGTTTGCGCCAACGTTAGCCCCCTAACTTGGAGGCTAACGTTGGAACTTGAAATTTCCTCCCTGGCCATCCCACGTTTGCGCCAACGTTAGCCCCCTAACTTGGAGGCTAACGTTGGAACTTGAAATTTCCTCCCTGGCCATCCCACGTTTGCGCCAACGTTAGCCCCCTAACTTGGAGGCTAACGTTGGAACTTGAAATTTCCTCCCTGGCCATCCCACGTTTGCGCCAACGTTAGCCCCCTAACTTGGAGGCTAACGTTGGAACTTGAAATTTCCTCCCTGGCCATCCCACGTTTGCGCCAACGTTAGCCCCCTAACTTGGAGGCTAACGTTGGAACTTGAAATTTCCTCCCTGGCCATCCCACGTTTGCGCCAACGTTAGCCCCCTAACTTGGAGGCTAACGTTGGAACTTGAAATTTCCTCCCTGGCCATCCCACGTTTGCGCCAACGTTAGCCCCCTAACTTGGAGGCTAACGTTGGAACTTGAAATTTCCTCCCTGGCCATCCCACGTTTGCGCCAACGTTAGCCCCCTAACTTGGAGGCTAACGTTGGAACTTGAAATTTCCTCCCTGGCCATCCCACGTTTGCGCCAACGTTAGCCCCCTAACTTGGAGGCTAACGTTGGAACTTGAAATTTCCTCCCTGGCCATCCCACGTTTGCGCCAACGTTAGCCCCCTAACTTGGAGGCTAACGTTGGAACTTGAAATTTCCTCCCTGGCCATCCCACGTTTGCGCCAACGTTAGCCCCCTAACTTGGAGGCTAACGTTGGAACTTGAAATTTCCTCCCTGGCCATCCCACGTTTGCGCCAACGTTAGCCCCCTAACTTGGAGGCTAACGTTGGAACTTGAAATTTCCTCCCTGGCCATCCCACGTTTGCGCCAACGTTAGCCCCCTAACTTGGAGGCTAACGTTGGAACTTGAAATTTCCTCCCTGGCCATCCCACGTTTGCGCCAACGTTAGCCCCCTAACTTGGAGGCTAACGTTGGAACTTGAAATTTCCTCCCTGGCCATCCCACGTTTGCGCCAACGTTAGCCCCCTAACTTGGAGGCTAACGTTGGAACTTGAAATTTCCTCCCTGGCCATCCCACGTTTGCGCCAACGTTAGCCCCCTAACTTGGAGGCTAACGTTGGAACTTGAAATTTCCTCCCTGGCCATCCCACGTTTGCGCCAACGTTAGCCCCCTAACTTGGAGGCTAACGTTGGAACTTGAAATTTCCTCCCTGGCCATCCCACGTTTGCGCCAACGTTAGCCCCCTAACTTGGAGGCTAACGTTGGAACTTGAAATTTCCTCCCTGGCCATCCCACGTTTGCGCCAACGTTAGCCCCCTAACTTGGAGGCTAACGTTGGAACTTGAAATTTCCTCCCTGGCCATCCCACGTTTGCGCCAACGTTAGCCCCCTAACTTGGAGGCTAACGTTGGAACTTGAAATTTCCTCCCTGGCCATCCCACGTTTGCGCCAACGTTAGCCCCCTAACTTGGAGGCTAACGTTGGAACTTGAAATTTCCTCCCTGGCCATCCCACGTTTGCGCCAACGTTAGCCCCCTAACTTGGAGGCTAACGTTGGAACTTGAAATTTCCTCCCTGGCCATCCCACGTTTGCGCCAACGTTAGCCCCCTAACTTGGAGGCTAACGTTGGAACTTGAAATTTCCTCCCTGGCCATCCCACGTTTGCGCCAACGTTAGCCCCCTAACTTGGAGGCTAACGTTGGAACTTGAAATTTCCTCCCTGGCCATCCCACGTTTGCGCCAACGTTAGCCCCCTAACTTGGAGGCTAACGTTGGAACTTGAAATTTCCTCCCTGGCCATCCCACGTTTGCGCCAACGTTAGCCCCCTAACTTGGAGGCTAACGTTGGAACTTGAAATTTCCTCCCTGGCCATCCCACGTTTGCGCCAACGTTAGCCCCCTAACTTGGAGGCTAACGTTGGCGCCACACACCACAAGGCATACAAGGGGTATACTTCCAACAAGAATAACTTGAGCTACAGAGCTCCAAATGAGGTGATTCAAGAAGCATTGGAAAGTAGGAATCAAGAGCTTTCCAAGCATATATGGCACTGCATGGTGGACACTAAAATTGAGGGAGAAAACTGCCCCGCAATGTGCATAAACGAACATGGTGGCAACCTGCAGTGAGGCCAACTGACCTCTGCACCTTCAAAGGAGTATAACTCGAGCTGTAGAGCTCCAAATAATATTCTCCCAACGGCATTGGAAAATAGACATCCAGGACTTTCCAACAATGTATAATAGTATGGGGTGGACAATACATTTGAGCCTCCAGAACTGGCGTTTTCGCCAACGTTTGAGGCAAACGTTACCTCAAACGCTGCACACCAAAGCCAGCAACCATGCCCTCTTCAAATGATCATAAATTGAGTTGTTGATGTCCAATTGAAGTGATTCCAAGTG
>NC_029791.2:21394421-21407297 GCF_000816755.2 Arachis ipaensis | reverse complement strand
CTGCAAGTGCTCTGCATTTTACATTTCTGTTCATGATCTGATTTACTTTTCTTGCAAGTTTAATTTTCTCTAAGCTTTGATCTATTGCTCTCTTTAATTTCCAGCACCCACTCCCCTTTACTTTTCATGCAATTTACTTTTCTTGCAATTTAAGTTTCAGCTATTTTACTTTCTTGTTCTTTAACTTACTTGCAATTTTACTTTCTGCATCTTTAAGATTTATTGCAATTTACTTTCTGTTGGCTACATTTCACACAAAATTCACTAAATGTCAGCTTGACTAAACTAATCACCCACTAAAATTGCTTGATCCATCAATCCCTGTGGGATCGACCTCACGCCCGTGAGTTTTATTACTTGATGCGACCCGGTGCACTTGCCGGTTAGATTTGTGTGTTTTGGGAGAAATTTATTTTTCACCAAAATACTCATCAGGTACAAGCTGCAAGAATCTCACTAGAGATGGCAGACAAATCAATGAAACAGGCTTATGGACTAGTAGAGGATGTACTAGTAAAGGTTGAAGGCCTTTACATCCCTGCTGATTTCATAATCCTAGACACTGGGAAGGATGAGGATGAATCCATCATCCTTGGCAGACCCTTCCTAGCCACAGCAAAAGCTGTTATTGATGTTGACAGAGGAGAGTTGGTCCTTCAGTTGAATGAGGACTACCTTGTATTCAAGACTCAAGGTTCTCCTTCTGTGATCATGGAGAGGAAGCATGAAAAGCTTCTCTCAATACAGAGCCAAACAAAGCCCCTACATTCAAACTCTAAGTTTGGTGTTGAGAGGCCCCAACCCTGCTCTGATTATCTGTGAGGCTCCATGAGAGCTCACTGTCAAGCTATTGACATTAAAGAAGCACTTATTGGGAGGCAACCCAATGTTATTTAATTATATCTATTTATTTTCCATTGTTATTTTATGTTTTCTTTAGGTTGATGATCATGTGAAGTCACAAAAACAACTGAAAAATCAAAAACAGAATGAAAAAAAGTATTAAAAATAGCTCACCTTGGAGGAAGAGCTTACTGGCGTTTAAACGCCAGTAAGAAGCATCAGACTGGTGTTTAACGCCAGAAAGAAGCATCAAACTGGCGTTAAACGCCAGAAACAGGCTACAGTTTGGCATTTAATGCTAGAAACAAGCAGCAGTCTGGCGTTAAATGCCAGGATTGCACTCTAAGGGCGTTTACACGCCTAAATGGAGCAGGGATGATAAGTCCTTGGCCACTCAGGATCTGTGGACCCCACAAAAGCCCCATCTACCTACAAATTCAAAATCCTTTCCCTTCCAAACCCAACCCTAATACACGAAACCTATCCCTCCCCCCACCCCTATATAAACCCTTCACCACTCCTTCATTTTCACACATCACAACCACTACTTCTACCCCTTGGCCGAACCACATATCTCCCTCCATCTCCTCTATTTTCTTTTACTTCTACTACTTTCTTTCTTCTTTTGCTCAAGGACGAGAAAACCCCTTAAGTTTGGTGTGGTAAAAGCATTACTTTTTGTTTTTCCATAACCATTTATGGCACCTAAGGCCGGAGAAACCTCTAGAAAGAGGAAAGGGAAGGCAATTGCTTCCACCTCCGAGTCATGGGAGATGGAGAGATTCATCTCAAAGGTCCATCAAGACCACTTCTATGAAGTTGTGGCAAAGAAGAAGGTGATCCTTGAGGTCCCTTTCAAGCTCAAAAAGAGTGAGTATCCAGAGATCCGACATGAGATTAAAAGAAGAGGATGGGAAGTTCTCTCCAATCCTATTCAACAAGTCAAGATCTTAATGGTTCAAGAGTTCTATATAAACACATGGATCACTAAGAACCATGATCAAAGTATGAACCCGAATCCAAAGAATTGGCTTACAATGGTTAGGGGGAAAAACTTAGATTTCAGTTCAGAAAATGTAAGGTTGGCGTTCAACTTGCCAATGATGCAAGAAAATGCACGCCCCTACACTAGAAGGGTCAACTTTGATCAAAGGTTGGACCAAGTCCTCATGGACATATGTGTGGAAGGAGCTCAATGGAAAATTGACTCAAGAGGCAAGCCGGTTCATCTAAGAAGGCTTGACCTCAAGCCAGTGGCTAGAGGATGGTCGGAGTTCATCCAACGCTCAATCATTCCCACTAGTAACCGGTCTGAAGTTACTATAGACCGGGCTATCATGATCCATAGCATCATGAATGGAGAGGAAGTAGAAGTTCATGAGATTATACCTCAAGAACTCTACAAGGTGGCTGACAAGTCCTCTACTTTGGCAAGGTTAGCCTTTCTTCACCTCATTTGTCACCTCTGCAATTCGGCTGGGATTGTCATAGAGGGAGACATCCTCATTGAAGAGGATAAGCCCATCACTAAAAAGAGGATGGAACAAACAAGAGAGCCCACTCATGGACCTCAACAAGAGTATAAGGAAGTTCCTCATCAAGAAATCCCTGAGATGCCTCAAGGGATGTACTTTCCTCCACAAAACTATTGGGAGTAAATTAACACCTCCCTAGGAGAATTAAGTTCCAACATGGGACAACTAAGGGTGGAGCACCAAGAGCATTCCATCCTCCTCCATGAAATTAGAGAAGACCAAAGAGCCATGAGGGAGGAGCAACAAAGGCAAGGAAGAGACATAGAGGAGCTCAAGCACACCATTGGTTCTTCAAGAGGAAGAAGAAGCCACCCTCACTAAGGTGGACCCGTTCCTTAATCTCCTTGTCTATTTATTTTTCTCTGTTTTCGTTCTCTATGCTCTATGTTTATTTATGTTTGTGTCTTATTACATGATCACTAGTGTCTAAGTGTCTATGTCTTAAAGCTATGAATGTCCTATGAATCCATCACCTTTCTTAAATGAAAAATGTTTTTAACTACAAAAGAACAAGAAGTACATGATTTCAAATTCATCCTTGAAATTAGTTTAATTATTTTGATGTGGTGACAATACTTTTTGTTTTCTGAATGAATGCTTGAACAATGCGTATTTTTGAATTTGTTGTTTATGAATGTTAAAATTGTTGGCTCTTGAAAGAATGATGAAAAAGGAGAAATGTTATTTGATAATCTGAAATATCATAAAATTGATTCTTGAAGCAAGAAAAAGTAGTGAAAAACAAGGCTTGCGAAAAAAATGGCAGAAATAAAAGAAAAAAAAAGAAAGAAAAAGAAAAAGCAAGCAGAAAAAGCCAAGAGCTCTTTAAACCAAAAGGCAAGAGAAAAAAGCTAGTAACCCTTTAAACTAAAAGGCAAGGGTAAAAAAGATCCAAGGCTTTGAGCATTAATGGATAGGAGGGCCCAAGGAATAAAATCCTGGCCCAAGCGGCTAAACCAAGCTGTCCCAAACCATGTGCTTGTGGCGTGAAGGTGTCAAGTGAAAAGCTTGAGACTGAGCGATTAAAGTCGTGATCCAAAACAAAAAAGAGTGTGCTTAAGAACCCTGGACACCTCTAATTGGGGACACTAGCAAAGCTGAGTCACAATCTGAAAAGGTTCACCCAGTTATGTGTCTGTGGCATTTATGTATCCGGTGGTAATACTGGAAAACAAAGTGCTTAGGGCCACGGCCAAGACTCATGAAGTAGCTGTGTTCAAGAATCAACATACTGAACTAGGAGAATCAATAAAACTATCTAAATTCGGAGTTCTTATAGATGCCAATCATTCTGAACTTCAAAGGATAAAGTGAAATGCCAAAATTGTTCAGAGGCAAAAAGCTACTAGTCCCGCTCATCTAATTGGAGCTAAGTTTCATTGATATTTTGAAATTTATAGTATATTCTCTTCTTTTTATCCTATTTGATTTTCAGTTGCTTGGAGACAAGCAACAATTTAAGTTTGGTGTTGTGATGAGCGGATAATTTATACGCTTTTTGGCATTGTTTTTAAGTAGTTTTTAGTATGTTTTGGTTAATTTTTATTATATTTTTATTAGTTTTTAAATAAAAATCACATTTCTGGACTTTATTATGAGTTTGTGTATTTTTCTGTGATTTCAGGTATATTCTGGCTGAAATTGAGGGACCTGAGCAAAAATCTGATTCAGAGGCTGAAAAAGGACTGCAGATGCTGTTGGATTCTGACCTCCCTGCACTCGAAATGGATTTTCTGGAGCTAAAAAAACCCAATTGGCGTGCTCTCAATTGTGTTGGAAAGTAGACATCCAGGTCTTTCCAGAAATATATAATAGTTTATACTTTGCCCGAGTTTTGACGACACAAACTGGCGTTCAAACGCCAACTTCCTGCCCTATTTTGAAGTTAAACGCCAGAAACAGGTCACAAACCAGAGTTAGACGCCACAAACAGGCTGCAACCTGGCGTTTAACTCCAAGAGAAGTCTCTACATATGAAAGCTTCAATGCTCAGCCCAAGCACACACCAAGTGGGCCCGAAAGTGGATTTTTGCATCAATTACTCATTTTCTGTAACCCTAGTTACTAGTTTAGTATAAAAACTACTTTTAGAGATTTATTTTGTATCCAATTTTCATATTTTGAATCTGAGACCATTGTACACGTTTGGAGGCTGGCCTCACGGCCATGCCTAGACTTTTCACTTATGTATTTTCAACGGTGGAGTTTCTACACCCCATAGATTAAGGTGTGGAGCTCTGCTATTCCTCATGAATTAATGCGAAGTACGATTGTTTTTCTATTCAATTCAAGCTTATTCTTATTCCAAGATATTCACTCGCACTTCAACCTGATGAATGTGATGATCCGTGACACTCATCATCATTCTCACCTATGAACGCGTGCCTGACAACCACTTCCGTTCTACTTGCAATAGCTTGAGCGTGTATCTCTTAGCCTCCATTCCGAAAGATCGGAGTCTTCGTGGTATAAGCTAGAATCAATTGGTAGCATTCTTGAGATCCGGAAAGTATAAATCTTGTCTGTGGTATTCCGAGTAGGATTTGGGATGGGATGACTGTGACGAGCTTCAAACTCGCGAGTGTTGGGCGTAGTGACAGACGCAAAAGGATCAATGGATCCTATTCCAACATGAGTGAGAACCGATAGATGATTAGCCGTGCGGTAACAGCGCACTTGGACCATTTTCACTGAGAGGATGGACGGTAGCCATTGACAACGGTGATCCCCCAACATACAGCTTGCCATGGAAAGGAGTATGACTGATTGGATGAAGGCAATAGGAAAGTAGAGGTTCAGAAGGAACAAAGCATCTCCACACGCTTATCTGAAATTTCCACCAATGAATTACATAAGTATTTCTATCGTATTTTCTGTTTTAATTATATTTTAATTATTAACATCCCATAACCATTTGAATCTGCCTGACTGAGATTTACAAGGATGGCTATAGCTTGCTTCAAGCCGACAATCTCCATGGGATCGACCCTTACTCACGTAAGGTTTATTACTTGGACGACCCAGTGCACTTGCTGGTTAGTTGTGCGGAATTGTGAAAAAGAATTGAGATTATAATTGTGCGTACCAAGTTGTTGGCGCCATTGAAGATCACAATTTCATGCACCAGTTTGGCATTTTCCATACCAAATTTCTTAACTAATTCCTTGGCATATTTCTCTTGATGAATGAAAATACCATTTTCAGTTTGTTTAATTTGCAGCCCAAGGAAGAAATTAAGTTCACCCATCATACTCATGTCAAATTCACTTGTCATAAGTTTTCCAAATTCAGAACAAAGGGATTCATTGGCTGATCCAAAAATAATGTCATCAACATAAATTTGGACTAGAATAAAAGAATCATTAGAGTTCTTGATAAATAGAGTTGTGTCTGTGGTGCCTCTTTGAAAACCATTTTTCAAAAGAAAAGAGCTAAGTCTTTCATACCAAGCTCTAGGAGCTTGTCTCAAACTATAGAGAGCTTTTGATAATTTGAAAACATGGTTTGAATGCTCTTTATTTTCAAAACCAGGTGGCTACTCCACATACACTTCTCTATCTATCACACCATTCAAAAATGCACATTTCACATCCATTTGATATAATTTAAAACCACAAAATGCAGCATAAGCTAAGAGAAGTCCTGTGGCTTCCATTCGGGCAACAGGGGCAAATGATTCATCAAAGTCTATTCCTTCTTCTTGGTCATATCCTTGTGCCACTAGCCTAGCTTTGTTTCTTGCAATGCTGCCATCTTCTCCTAACTTGTTCCGAAATATCCACTTGGTGCCGGTCACTTTCTTTCCACTTGGTCTTGGAACCAAAGTACACACTTGGTTCTTTTCAAACTTAAGAAGCTCATCCTCCATAGCTTTAACCCAAGGGTCACTGAGGGCTTCCTTGAAATTTTGAGGCTCCATTTGTGAAAGAAGGGTAATGTTTGATTCTTCATTTGCCTTTCTAGTGGAAGATCGAGTTTGCACTCCATGAGAGACGTCCCTAATGACAAATTCCTCAGGATAATTCTTCAAGAATCTCCATTCACGAGGTCTGCTGGACTTGGAGGCAAATTCAGTCACCAAGGGATTCTGGGAGCTGCTGTCTTTAGGATCTCCTTCAGATTCATGAGACAAAATGGAATTGTCTCTTGAATTTTCAGCATCTGCAGTATCTGGTTCAGCTTGTCCAAAATTTCCATTTTCATGATTTTGAGCAGTTTCATTTTCTTTTTGAGCTTGATTCCCTGCATCACAATCTTCTAAAATGCTTTGCACCAAGTTAGTATCACAAAATGTAACATGTATGGACTCCTCAATAATCCTAGCATCTTGATGAGAAACTCTATATGCTTTACTAGTTGTGGAATATCCCACAAATAAACACTCATACGTCTTTGGATCAAATTTACCCAAATTATCCTTGTTTTTTAAAACAAAACATTTGCATCCAAAGATGTGTAAGTAGTCTAAGTTTGGTGGGTAACCTTTCCAAAGTTCATAAGGGGTTTTCTTTAAAAATTTCCTTATGATTATTCTATTCAAAATGTGGCAAGCTGTGTTAACCACTTCAGCCCAAAGGAATTTTGGAACATTACTTTCACAAAGCATGGCTCTTGTCATTTCTTGTATACTCCTATTCTTCTTTCCACCACACCATTTTGTTATGGTGTCCTTGGACGAGAGAAGTTGTGAGATATTTGATAAACCCATATTTCATGAGTTCTTTTGTGCTTAATTAGAGTGATTTATTCAACTCTTCACCTACTTATTAACATTAATTGCATGGTTTTACTTTCCCTTCCTTATTATGTCATATTGTGAAAAACATGTTTCCTAAGCTTTAAAAATTAATTATTTTAATTACCTTTATTTCCATTCGATGCCGTGATTAGTGTGTTGAGTAGTTTCAGATTTTCTAAGGCAGAATGACTTAAAGGATGGAAAAGGAAACATACAAAAATGGAAGGAGAAAGCAAAACGGAGCTTTGAAGGAAACTGGTATTCACGCAATCGCATGGATGACGCGATCGCGTGCCAAGCACGAATCAGCAGCGATGCGGCCGCATGACTGACGCGACCGCGCGGCAAGGAAAAGCTCCAAATGACGCGACCGCGTGACCCACGCGGACGCGTGACAGAGGCCACGTATCAGAATTTACAGAATACGCCCCCAGCAAATTCTGAAGCCCTTTTTGGCCCAGATCCAAGTACAGATAGCATAGACCAGAGGTTATAAAGTGTGGGAATGCACCCATTCAAAGGGAGCTCGCATATATTTTACTTTTCAATGATTTAGATTTAGTTGAGAGGGAGATCTTCTCTCTCTCTCTTTTAGGATTTAGGATTTCTTCTTGTTTTAAGAGTAACTCTGGATCCCAGGTTTAATGTTCTTTTATTTTAGTTTTACTTTTCTTTATTTATTCCAACATTTGAATTGATTATTATAATTTGATTTACGAATTATTCCATGTTACAGACAGTTATTTGAATTAATGATAATTGAGGTATTTTCAGTTTATGATTGTTCTCTTTGATTTAAGTCACCATTGCTTCCTATCTAAGGATATTTTTATTATTCCAGCAATTTACTTTTTCCCCTTTTGGTTCTGGTTAAGAATTTAGTAACTCAACAGTTATTAAACTCAACACTTTTGAAGGTTTAGAAACTATACTTGCAACGAGGATTTATCCGCAAATTTCTAGACCACGCAAAAGTTCTCTCATCAATATTCCAAATTCCTCACAAAAGGATTCAAATAAATCGTTTTCAAATTCAGTTCCATGATCACTTCTTATAGAAGAAATCTTTAAATCCTTTTCATTTTGAATTTTCTCGCAAAAAGGTTCAAAGGCTGAAAAAGCTTCATTTTTGTGTGCAAGAAATAAAACCCAACCAAACCTAGTATAGTCATCCACAATCACTAAACCATAATATTTACCACCTAGGCTTTGAGTTCTTGTTGGACCAAATAAATCAATGTGTAGCAACTCAAGTGGTCTTTTAGTAGAGATGTATTCCTTTGGTTTAAAAGAACTTTTTGTCTGTTTTCCCATTTGGCAAGCATCATAAGTGATGTCTTTGTCAAACTTTATCAAAGGAAGGCCTCTCACTAATTCTTTCTTTACAAGTTTGTTTATTTGAAACATACTTGCATGGCCCAATCTCTTGTGCCATAACCACTTTTCAGATTCTTTAGAATGAAAACAAGCTACATTTTAATCCTTTAGTTCATTAAGAGTAAGTCCATACATATTATTAAAATGCTTGGCAACAAAAAGCACTTCATTTGTTTTCTCATTAACAACACAGCATTCAAGTCTTTTGAAAGTCACTAAATATCCTAAATCACACAGCTGACTTATACTCAAAAGATTGTGCTTCAAACCACATACCAAAAATACATCATCAATGAAAGTAGATTGTTCATTACCTACTTTTCCAACAGCAATGATTTTACCTTTACCATCATCTCCAAAGGTCACAAAACCTCCATCATACTTATTTAGTTTGATGAAATAAGTTGACCTTCCAGTCATGTACCTTGAGCATCAACTATCCATGTACCACATGTCCTTTTTGTTAGATGCTAGGCAAACCTGCATGAAGAGTTTCAAGTAGCCTTAGGTATCCAAATTAATTTGGATCCTTTGAAGTTAATCCATCTTGGTTGTCCAAGTGCATTGAAATCACAAACAACATTATAAATTTGGTTTTCCACGACTCTCTTTTCAATGAAACATTGTGCATATGAGTGACCAAATTTTTTGCAATTGAAACAATGATTTTCTGATGCATGTTGCTGAAATTTAGATGAGCTACCATGCTGGAAATGATTAAATGATTGAAATTTTCTGGTTTTTGGAAGAGGTGTATTTCTTTTGACAAACTGATTTTTGTTATAATTATTCCTCTTTGCAAAAGCATTTTCACCAGGATTTTTGAAAACTTTTGGGTTTTTCGAAAATGAGGTTTTATTGTAAAAAAGTGGTTTCTTGAAAGCGACCTCATTTTTCGAAATGTATCCCAAACCTGGCCTATTTGAACTAGATTCGGTTCTTGGTGAAGGCTCAGTTTCACTAGTGTATACTTCATCAAATTTTTTTTTTCAAATGTTGGAACATATCCAATACCAGATTTGATTGGTGTAGATTTAGTATTTGATGAAGAAGCCACAAATTTTATAGAGGAATCATTGAAAACTACATCTTCCTTGGCTATATAGCCTAAACCAGATTTTTCAAATAATGGTCTTTGACTTGCAAGTAATCTGTCCAAGTTACTGGAACTTTGAGCAAATTTTGCTAAGTCACCATTTAGTCTTTTAATCATATCATTTAATCTTTCATTTTCAGCAATTAACTCATGAGAAGAATCTACAATGTGCTTTCCTTTTAATTTTTCAAGTTCAGATTTTAGAAATCTGTTTTCTTCAATGATATCTAAAGCACATTCTGTTTCCTTCACTTTTTCTTTTAAAAAATCATTTTCAGCTCTTAACACATCTCTTTCAGATCTGCGCTCATTGTACTTGTCAAGCAGTTTTGAGGTGTTTAGGGTGAGATCATCAATAATAGCATGTAGATCATCCATAGACAGATCAAAGTAATTTACCTCATCAAAATTTTTGTTTCCAGCCATGAAACAATCTTTGTCTTCACCTTCGGACTCTTCTTCCTCATTGGAGTCGTTCTCAAGATCCTCCCAAGTTGCCAAGAGCATTCTCTTCCTTTCCTTCTTTCCTTTGTCCTCCTTTTTGAGCTTTGGACAGTTTAGTTTGAAATGTCCAGCCTCCTTGCAATGATGACACGTCACCTTGCTCAAGTCGATCTTGTGTTCCTTTGAGCTTGAACCCTTGTATTTTCCCTTGTTCTTTATCATCCTTTTAAATCTCCTAGCAAAAAACAAAAGCTCATCATCTGAAATACCATCACTGGACTCACTCTCTTTTGGTTCTATTTTTTACTTGAGGGCTATTCCCTTTTTCTTTGAGTCTGGGTTTGTGTGTGTGGTTTCATAGGCAAGGAATTTTTCTCTCAGCTCATCATAGGTTATGGGGCTTAGGTTATTGCTCTCGGTTAGGACAGTGGCAGTGGTTTCCCATTCTTTTGTGAGGCTTCTAAGGAGTTTTCTCACTAGGATTTGTTCTGAGTAGTTTGTACCCATAGCATCAAGGTTGTTGATTATGATTGAGAATCTCTCAAATGCTTCATCAATACTTTCTCCATCCTTCATGTTGAACATCTCATATTCTTTTCGCAGCATATCAATTCTCGTTTCTTTGACTTGTTTAGTGCCTTCGTGTGTAACCTGGAGTTTTTCCCAGATTTCTTTGGCTATCTTGCATCTTGACACCTTTCGGTACTCTTCAAAGCTGATAGCACAATGAAAAAGGTTGATGGCTTTAGCATTCAGCTCCATCTTCTTCTTATCGTCTTCATTCCATTCAGCTTCTTCTTTTGGAGTCACCACTCCATCAGCACTTGTTTTTGTTGGGATCTTGGGACCGCTCACAACAATCTTCCATATGTTGTAATCAATTGATTGGATGAAGATCCTCATCCTATCTTTCTAATAGGTATAGTTCTTCCCGTTGAAGAAAGGTGGCCGGTTGTTTGATTAGCCTTCAGTGAGAGTGTCGGCAACTGTGGTTGTGCCCAAGTTGTTCGCCATTGGATCTTTGCTCCAAGCGGTTAAGCTTGATTCTTGAGACTTTAGCTCCTGATACCAATTGAAGGTTGTGGTAGGCTTAGAGAAGGGGGGTTGAATCTATGCCTATCTTTTAAATTTCTGAACTGACCCTTTCAAATAATATTTGAATTTTGATTCTGTTTGAACTCAACAGCGGAAATTTATGAGACAATTTATTTTTGTCTCATGAATATCAGAAAACAGAACAGTGCATAGAAGAGAAAAGCTAACACCAGCATATATCCTGGTTCGGTTGCCTTGTGCTATGCAACCTACGTCCAGTCTCCTCCACAACAATGGAGGAATTTCTACTATAGTTAACAGTATTACATACACCAATTCCACAGGATTGACATAATCCTTTCACACTCAAGTTCTAACCTAACTCGACATTGGCTATGCTAATACCTAACTATTCACTCTTAGTGCTAACCCAACTAAGAAAGGGATACCTCACAGGTACAAGATACAAGACATGAACATACCTAAAGAAATCTGAAAATAACTCTAGGCTTTTCTCTCAAGTGTTTCACTCAGCCTTTTTCCACTCTTGGCTTTTACTTGAGCTCTCTCAATATGCCTTTTCACTCAAGAAATTACAGAAAGATAAACATTGAAAAATAAATTACAATCTGTAAAACATGAAGGAGATTGACTTCATCAACAGCCTCTTTGCTATGTGATCAACCAGCTTTGCAAGCCTCAGATTTAGTTCTTCAGTATTGGCCGAATGCCTCTTTGAAAGAAAGCATTATCCAAGTAGAGAAATTTCTTCACAGAACACAACTCACCAAGCTCTGGTTTTCTCTCCTTGGCTTCTGAATGAACAGCAAACCTCTTTTATCTCCTTGCATGTTGCTGGGTTCATCTTCCTAGGTCAACTTCTTGAGTTTTGAGCTTCACCAACCCAGCCGATCACCTTTTTCTCAGTAATCTTAAAAATAGAAACTTTGCTTCTGACTTCTCTATCTTGACCAAAAATAAAGCAGCAACCACAAGAGTCTTCCAATGGTCAACCGAATCTGAGCCATTGAGAAGCTACTTGGTCCCTAAGACTTACTTGTGACCGTAGATATACAACAGATTAGGGCAGAAAACAATTTTCCCTTGTATGCCATTTTCGGACTTGCAGAGAGTTGGGAAGAAGAGAAGAAGATCTGATGCATGAGAAAGGAAATGAGTTACCTTTAACCTTTACCTAAGCTTGATTTGGTTTGAAATGGATGATTAGACTTCTGCCTTTCAAGCTTGGTCTTTCTCTTTCTTTCTTCTCTCATGACTAGCTTAGGAACTAAGCTCTCTTTCTTACTTTTTCTGAGTTCTGTGATTTGACTGAGACAGAGAAGGAGAACGTTGATTTGGTGAAAACAAGTGAGAGGGACTTGAAATCAATTCGGGCTTGGATCGGGTTCTGTTCAAGTTCAGCCCGTTGGTGCCTTGCCTTTGCTTCTTTGAAGAACTGAGCTTGAGATGAATGACTTGGGCTTGTTTTATTTTCATTTACTATTCAGCCCACCAGCAGATATCTTTTGTTTAATGTTGGGCTGCTGCAACTCTTAATTTTGGCCTGCATCACTTATCCAAAACAATCAAAACTAATTTGGTGATTGGCCCACTAATCAAATATTTGTCACCATCAATTATATTAATTAATTTCTTAACTCAACAGTGTTTAAATTAGATTTTTTTTTCTAGTTGTACTCTTTAATTTTAAAAGATATATGTTGTTACCAAAATTTTATTAACAAAGTTATTCTTATTATTATTAGTCTCATAAATGTATTGACTATTTTAAATCTTTTTATTTGTTA
>NC_029791.2:21388582-21393064 GCF_000816755.2 Arachis ipaensis | reverse complement strand
TTGACTATTTTAATTTTTTTATTTGTTAATTATTTATTTTAAAATTATTTTTTATTAAATTCATAATTTTGTTTGTTATTAGACATCTTATATAGTAGTGTACAATAACAAATCTTTATATTTATTCGACACAAAAAATATTTTAAATGAATATTATATGATGATGATAAAATATTAGAGATATAAATAGAGTACTCATGGCTTTTAGCATTGTTTCAGGTTGGTTTATGATAAGAAATTGGTTGAGGCATTGAATGAGTGACAACAGTGGTCGACCTACACTTATAAAAAAAAATGCAAACTTTATATGTGGTATATTTTTTTGGAAAAATTAAAAATTAGTGCTTAGCAATAAAATAAACCGTGTAAATTAAGTTAGTTGGTTTTGTTAATCCTCTATGTTAAGAAGATTTAATATGTAGGCAAAATAATTTATTTCGACGTTTTTACATGTTTTAATTACATAGGATACTAATCAGGTAGGGATCTCTTACTTGGACCAGCTCCATTGCCATGTATTTTCATACCTATATTTTTAAAGAGCAATACCGATAATAAGCATAATTTAAACTCGTGAGAGGGTTATTAGTTATCATAATAAAAGTTAACTTTGATGGCGTGAAACAAATTATCTTTTCTATGCTTCTATTGTATTTTTTATATGTTGACTTTTTTCACAGGTTTGCATCTCGTCCATTAATGTATGACATATTTTAATTTATTTTTTTAAGGATTAATCTTTGCATACAAGTGATTTTGCTATACAAGTCATACAAGTCTTCTAATTGATGTTACGCTCAAACGCGCTTGTTATGCACGTATGTTTCACGCGTCTCCAACAGATTTTTAACTCAATCAACGCGTGAATATATAACTTCCTTTTTTGAAAGGATTTCGTTTCCTTTTTCGAATTTCTTGCCTTCTCTCTTCGATCTCTTTCATAAGTTTCTCTCTACCTTCTCCTTCGTCATTACGTGTGTTTCTCTCTGCTTTCTCCTTCTTCATTTACATGCTTTTCTCTCTCTATTCTCTTTCTTCGTTATTCTCGATTTCCATTATTTTTTTACATCAAGCTCTAAAATTGTTTTTGAAGATAATGGATGATTCAATTTCAGATTGTCAGATGAACCAGAGCGAAGTGGATTTTGAAACTGAATCCAATGAAGTTCCTGAGGTGTGATTTAGTTTTAGTTAGTAATTGAATCTGAATTTGAATCCAGTTAGTAGTTTTTTATTGTGTAGCTGAATAATGTGTGAACCTTGCTTGTGAAATTTGCTGTTAATTCTTCCTTATTTGAATTGAATCTAATGTACTAGTTCTGATTAGAATTAATATAATTTTGTCCATTTTATATCAGACGTTCGGGTGTAGATCAGGAATATTTGGGAGTATTTTAGAAAAATTTGGGTGTATTTACAGTTTATGATTTTTCATCTGACGGAGGGTAAATTGTCTTATTCTTTTAGTTGAATTATTTTAGTTTCTGTATAGTTATGATTCATGAATCATATTTTTGTTATTTTTTATGATGGTTTTATAGTTGTATGTTCATTCTATAATTTATGCTTGTTTTAATATGGTGTATTTTGCAGCCCTTATGTGGTGTTGATGACCAGTTTATCCCCAAGGTTAGGATGACTTTTAACACCCTTGAAAATGCTGCAAAATTCTACATGGATAATTCGAAGGTTACTGATTTTTCTACAAGAGTTCAGAGCACAAATAAGAAGGGAAACGAAATTAAGAATCAATGTATATTTGTATTCCAGTGTGTATTTTATACTGGTGGCTAATTTTGGTGGTTGATTTTAGTGTACACGTAACATAACTCATTTCTGTATTTGCAGCAAATTTGGTTGTAAAATGAAGATATTTGGGTGTAAAATGAAGATATTTGGTGTATTTTTATTCTGATAAGTTCGGCATAATTCAGAACTCTTCCTCTTCCTCCTCCTCATCTTCTGCTACTTCTTTTTTTTTTCATCATCATCATCACCATCTTCTTCTTCTTTTTTTCTTATTCATCTTTTCCTTTTTGTTTTACCTTCTCAAGTTTCTTCTTGTTTTACTTTCTTAACAAGAATAAAAACAAAAAAATCAAACAAAGAAGAAGAAAAAAACATAATGTTGCAAAATTACTTAGAAGATGATGAACTTACATTCATTAGCTGAAAAATGCGTGAACCTTGCCTGTGATATTTGCTGTTTATTCTTCCTTGTTTGAATTGAATCTAATGTACTACTTCTCATTAGAATTAAAATAATTTTGTCCATTTTATATTAGACATTCGGGTGTAGATCAGGAATATTTAGGTGTATTTCAGGAAATTTTGGGTGTATTTATAGTTTATGACTTTTTATCTGACGGAAGGTAAATTGTCTTATTATTTTAGTTGAATTGTTTTAGTTTCTGTTTAGTTATGATTCATGAATATGGTTTTTCTTATTTTTTATGATGATTTTATAGTTGTATTTGCATTCTATAGTTTATGCTTGTTTTAATATGGTGTATTTTGAGTGTATTTTGCAGATCTTCTGTGGTATTGATGACCAGTTTGTCCCCAAGTTTTGGATGACTTTTAACACCCTTGAAGATGCTGCAAAATTCTACAAGGATTATTCGAAGGTTGCAGGTTTTTCTACAAGAGTTTGGAGCACAAATAAGAAGGGAAACGAAATTAAGAATCAATGTATATTTGTATTCCAGTGTGTATTTTATACTGGTGGCTAATTTTAGTGGTTGATTTTAGTGTACGTGTAACATAACTCATTTTTGTATTTCTAGCAAATTTGGGTGTAAAAGGAAGATATTTGGGTGTAATACGAAGATATTTGAGTGTAAAATAAAGAAATTTGGGTGTATTTTTATTCTGATAAGTTCTGCATAATTCAGAACTCTTCCTTTTCCTCCTCCTCATTTTCTGCTGCTTCTTTTTTTTTCATCATCATCACCATCTTCTTCTTCTTTTTTTCTTATTCATTTTTTTCTTTTTGTTTTACCTTCTCAAGTTTCTTCTTGTTTTACTCTCTTAACAAGAATAAAAACAAAAAATCAAACAAAAAAGAAGAAGAAACACATAATGCTGCAAAATTACATGAAAGATGATGAACTTACATTCATTTAACTAAAAAAAAGAAAGAAATAAGGAAAAGAAGAAGAAGAAAAAAATGTAGCATTAGAGAAAATATTTTTCTATATAAAAATGCTATTTATACAATAAAATTAGCCACTAAAATCAGCCACCAACGTATTTGTGTATAAATACATGTATGCTTTAATTTATTTTCAATGTATATTTGTATTCCAATATGTATTTTATACTGGTAGCTGACTTTGGTGGTTAATTTTAGTGTACATGTAGCATAACTCATTTCTGTATTTACAGCAAATTTGGGTGTAAAACGAAGATATTTGGGAGTATTTTTATTCTGATAAGTTCTGCATAATTCAGAACTCTTCCTCTTCCTCTTTCTCATCTTCTGCTGCTTCTTCTTCTTCAACTTCTTATTTCATATTCTCATAATTCTTTTAGGGAGGAAAAAATCAAACAAAGAAGAAAAAATACATAATGTTGCAAAATCAAAAGAAGAAGAAGGAGAAACACAAAGATGAAGATGAAACACGCAAAGAAAAAGAAGGAGAAGCACAAAGAAAAAGGAGAAGAAGAAGGAAGAAGAGGAAGAAGAGAAGAAACGCGAAGAAAACATGACAGTTGTGGTTCTCATCGAGGAAGAATAATAAGAGTCGTTCTAATGAGCGCGCTTTAGAAAAAAGAAACGGTTGAGTAACGCGCGTGTATTTACGCTCGAGTGTGGGAAGTGTGGTGCGCGTGACTTTTGTTCAACTTGGCCCAACTTGTAGAACTTATAAGCTAAAAAAGCATGTATGTGTAGCAAGCCTGTTTTTTTAATTTGTTACCTTAAATTGATGATATGATGAGTATTTTATTAATTAAGAATGTAAAAATATTTTTAAAAAATAATGTATTTATTATATTGTAATTTATCTTTGTTTTTTTGTGTTTAGGTTGCTATTTCTCATGTCACTAAATTTTGATTTGATAAGATATTTTTATCATCAAAGATTTATTATCTACTTAATATTATTAAATTAAGATATATTTTTTAGTAAGAAATGATGCTCGGTGTTTCATGATTATTGTCATGGGCTAATATAGTAGCATTTTTTAATAGTTAGTTATCAAATTAGTTATTCGGTAAATATATTTAATTCGAGAATTTGAAAGTTGTTTATCCATTGACTTATAACATTTAATATAGTACTTAGATTTTTTTTAAATTACGATATATTTCACTGTTACTAAATATTATCATTAGTTAATATTTTAATTGGACAAAAGTTTTATAATAAAAATGGTTAATCTTTATTTATGCCGTGCTTGTTTAAATACAGTAGATAAAAATGAATATCTTTGTGCTCTTTTTCAACCGTTGTGTTTGTATTTAAGTGAGATATATCC
>NC_029791.2:21387459-21387747 GCF_000816755.2 Arachis ipaensis | reverse complement strand
TATTTATTTAATATTATTAAATTAAAATATATTTTTTAGTAATAAATGTTGCTAGGTATTTTATGACTATTGTCATGGGTTAATATAGGAACATTTTTTAATAGTTGGTACTTGAATTAGTTATTCGATAAATGTTTTTAATTCGATAATTTAAAAGTTGTTTATCCATTAACTTGTAACATTTAATATAGTATTTAGACTTTTTTTTAAAATTAAAATACATTTTACCGTTACCAAATTTTATCATTGGTTAATTTTTTAAATGGACAAAAATTTTATAATAAAAAT
>NC_029791.2:21380262-21385936 GCF_000816755.2 Arachis ipaensis | reverse complement strand
AGGAATTTTATTTATTTTTTAATATAAAAATGCAAATGCATATTTTTTAATTTCTAATTTTTTAACTCAGACTTTACATTAATTTGAAATATGAATATATTTTTTCGTAATAAATGTATAATAAATAAAAGCACAAGTTGAAGAGTACTCATTAAATTTTTTTATAAGTTAGAGTAATAAATTTATTTTCATTTCATAGTTGTTACTTTGTAAGATATATTTATTCACCCAAATTTAAAAGTACACAACAAAAAATAAAATATCTATATTTTTTTTCTTATTATATTTGTTATTATTAGTCTTATAAATATATTTTTTATTTTATTTTTTTTAAGTATTTATAATTGAATTTATAATCTTGTTTGTTAAATAAATATAAATATATAAATATTATATATTACATTATATATTATATTGTATGATGGAGATGGAATATTAAAAAAATATTATTATTATTTTGACCATTAAATTTAATTTACATACTAAATTTTTTAAGGATGAATGATGTCTGAAAAAGTTAAACACTAAACTTTAATTTTGACGTTTTATATTGTTAATTTTATAACTCCTATATTGTTTGATGTATTGTTTGATTAAGAAATATATCGATGTATGTATAATTTTTTATCTAAAATTAAACATTTGTATTCAGATATATAATAAACAATGTATATTAATTTGATTAATTTTGTTATAGAATATAAAAGTATTGAATTTTTCATTTTTATTTTTCTATCAGAAACATAAGGTAGGGAGACAAAAAAAAAAAAAGCAAGTGAAGAAGTTTTTTTATTGTGTTTGACCATTAAAAGTGAGCAGTTGCATAACTCCTTCGTGGATTAATGGAGGAGTTACATAATTAATTGAGAGTTTATAAAAGGTGACTAAATACGTAATTTTAGTTTATAAAAATAAGAATAAAATAGAAAAATAGAATTAGATACTAAACTCAAATGATTAAAACTGTGACTATAGACCCCTTTAGGTCACCCCAAAATCGTGACCATAGACCCTTTTAGATCACCCTTTTGAAAAACCATGACCATAGACACTTTTTGGTCATTGTAAAAAGCCGTGACCATAAACCCCTTTAGGTCACCCTCAAAATCGTGACCATAGACCCTTTTAGGTCACCCTTCCGAAAAACCGTGACCATATACCCTTTTTGGTCACTGTAAAAAACTGTGACCATAGACACCTTTAGGTCACCCCCAAAACCATGACCATAGACCCTTTTAGGTCACCCCCCAAAACCGTGACCATAGACCCTTTTAGGTCACCCTTTTTTGAAAAACCGTGACCATAGCCCCTTTTTTGTCACTGTAAAAAACCGTGACTATAGACCCCTTTAGGTCACCCCTAAAACCGTGACCATAGACCTTTTTAGGCCACCCCCCAAAACCGTGACCATAGATCCCTTTAGGTCACCCCCCAAAACTGTGACCATAGACACTTTTAGGCCACCTCCAAAACCGTGACCATAGACCCCTTAAGGTCACCCCCCAACACCGTGACTATAGACCCTTTTAGGTCACCCTTTTTTGTAAAACTGTGACCATAGCCCCTTTTTGGTCACTGTAAAAAACCGTGACCATAGACCTCTTTAGGTCACCCCCAAAACCGTGACCATAGACCCTTTTAGGCCACCCTCCAAAACCGTGACCATAGACCCTTTTAGGTCACCCTTTTTTGAAAAACCGTGACCATAGACCCCTTTTGGTCACTGTAAAAAATCGTGACCATAGACCCCTTTAGGTCACCCCTCAAAACCGTGACCATAGACTCTTTTAGGCCACCCTTTTCAAAAAACCGTGACCATAGGTACTCTATGGTCACCCTTTCCAAAAAAATTGTGACTATAGCTTTTTTTTTTGTCACCCTAAAAAACCGTGACCATAGAGGGTTATAGGAAAAAGTGAAGCAGCTACAGTAGTTGAAACATGCAGAAGCAAATTTGACATTTTCTATTGTGCATATGAAAACAAAAGAAATAATAAAAGTGTAGGGTCCGAATACGACAAACTACTATGAAACATTTGGAATCATCGAAATTTTTCTAAAAACGAATTTAGCACGTGCATGAAAAATTTTAGAAAGATTTCCTTGCTGATTTCTGTGGATAGCGAGAAATTGACCCATGCATGATAACCTCTTTGGATTGATTTAATTTGCTCGTTTATGTGGATAGCGAGAAAATTTCGCTCAGCTTTTGGATTAGTTTTTTTTTTTATTATTAAATAAAAAGTACAACAATCTAACACAAAAGAGAATATTACTTTCGTAACAGTTTGAGAATATTTTGCTGAAGAATCTGAGCATGGCTGTTTAAGTTTGTCTTTGTTTTTCTTCTTTACTTTCTAGACAACAACAAATAACAACAACAACAAAGTCTTGTCCCACTAGATAGGGACAGCTACATGAATCAAACGATGGCATTGAGCTCTGTTATGTATCATGTCTACAGAGAGACTGTTTACATGTAGATCTCGTTTGACCACCTCATGGATGATCTTCTTAGGTTTTCCTCTGTCTTTCACTCCTTGTCCATCTTCCATCTCATCCACCCTCCTGACTGGGTATTCTGTTAGTCTTCTTCTCACATGTCCAAATCACATGAGACGCTATTCTACCATCTTTTTCACAATGGGTGCTACTCCAACTCTCTTCCTTATATCTTCGTTCCTTATTTTATCCAATCGCGTATGACCACTCATCTATTTCAACATCTTTATCTCTGCCACACTCAACTTATGTTCGTGCTCCCCTTTGGCCTTCCAACATTCCGTACTATAAAGTATAGCCGGTCTTATAGCAGTACAATAGAATTTACCTTTAAGTTTTAAAGACACTTTTTTGTCGCGTATAAAACCAGATGCACTCTACCATTTTGACCAACCTGTTTGGATCTTATGATTTACATCCTATTTAATCTCTCCATTATCCAGTATGATGCACCCAAGATACTTAAAACTTTTAACTTTTTGTAGGATATTTTCTCCAATCTTCACCTCTATATTAGGATTTTTCCTTCTCAGACTGAACTTACATTCCATATATTCTGTCTTGCTACGGCTTATGCGCAAACCATACACTTCTAGAGCTTCTCTCCATAAGTCCAACTTCTTATTTAGGTCTTCCCTTAACTCTCCCATAAGGACGATATCATCGGCAAAAAGCATGCACCATGGCACAGGCTCTTGGATGTGCTCTGTAAGTACTTCCAAGACTAATGTGAAAAGGTATGGACTTAAGGATGATCCCTGGTGTAATCCTATACCAATAGGAAATTCTTTTGTCACACCACATTGAGTCTTTACACTAGTTATGGCCCCATCATACATGTCTTTAATTGCACAAATATATGTGATCTTTACTCTCCTCTTTTCTAAAACCTTCAATAAGACCTCCCTTGGCACCCTATCGTACGCTTTTTCCAAATCAATAAACACCATATATAGATCCCTCTTATTACTATGATACCTCTCCATCATCCTTCTTAATAGGTATATCGCTTCGATGGTGGATCTGCCTGGCATAAATTCAAATTGATTCTCTGTTACTTGTGTCTCTTTTCTCAACCTCCGTTCTATCACCCTTTTCCATAACTTCATGGTATGGCTCATGAGCTTGATCCCTCTATAGTTTTCACAACTTTGTATATCCCCCTTATTTTTATAGATAGGTACCAAGGTGCTCTTTCTCCACTGATCAGGCATCTTCTTTGACCTTAAAATCTTATTAAAAATTTTGGTTAATCAGTTGATGCCTTTTCCTTCAATGCCCTTCCAAACCTCAATCAGGATATTATCAGGTCCTACTGTCCTGCCATTTTTCATCTGTTTTAGAGCCTATTTTACCTCAAAGTCTCGAATCCTTCGATAGTAGTCAAAGTTTTGATCTTCTTCCCTTATGCATAACCGACCAAGGCTCAGAAGACTCTTATGTCCTTCATTAAATAACTCGTAGAAGTAGCTCTTCCACCTTTCATTAATCTTCTCCTCTTGAGCCAACACCTCTCCATCCTTATCCTTTATACACTTAACCTGATCCAAATCTCTCGTTCTTCTTTCACGACTCTTTGCGATTCTATAAATACATTTTTCTCCTTCTTTTGTACCTAAAGATTGGTAGAGATCCTCATATGCTTTTGTTCTTTCTTCACTTACAGCCATTTTTGTCTCTTTCTTAACCGTCTTATATTTTTCCCAATTATCTGCATTGCGGCATAAAGACCACTCTTTAAAGCACTCTCTTTTTGTCTTTATCTTTTCTTGTACACTCGCATTCCACCACCAGGACTCCTTGTCTCTTGGTCCTATTCCTTTAGATTCACCAAAACTTTCTTTTGCTGTACTTCTAATAACTTATGCCATCTCCCTCCACATCTCTTTCGCACTTCCATTTCCATCCCACTTTGCCTCTTCTCCTACACGTCTTAGAAAGTTTCTTTGTTCCTCACCTTTCATCTGCCACCACCTCGTCCTTGGGTTCTTCGTATGATGTCTTTTCTTCAACTTTTTCTCAATGCGAAAATCCATGAGGAGCATCCTATGTTGTGTTGTCAAACTCTCTCCCGGAATAATTTTACAATTAATGCAAAATTTTCGATCGACTCTCCTCAACAAGAAGAAGTCTATTTGAGAGCTTGTCATGCCACTCTTATAGGTTATAAGACGTTTGTCTCTCTTTTTAAAACATGTATTTGCGATGAGAAGATCAAAGGTTGAGGAAAAGTCCAAAATAATTTTAACCTCGGCATTGACCACCCCGAAACCATGGCCTCCGTGAATACTTCCATACCCAGTCACTTCTCTTCCAACATGGCCATTTAAATCTCCTCCTAAGAAAATATTATCTCTCGAAGGTATGTCTTGGACCAAACTCTCTAGATCCTCCCAAAATCTTATCTTGTATTGTTCGTCCGATCCCACTTGCGGTGTATAGGCGCTAATCACATGAAAAACACCTCCCTCCACCACAAGTTTGATAGAGATGATCCGATCTCCTACCCTCTTGACATCCACTATGTCCTTCTTCCACTGCTTATCTCCGATAATACCAATCACATTCCTATTCTTCAACTTTCCTATATACCAAAGTTAGAAACCAGAAGTATCCAACTCCCTAGCCTTCGCGCCGACTCATTTTGTTTCTTGTAGGCACATAATATTAATCTTCCTCCTTGTCATGATGTCCACCATTTTCATGGATTTTCCTATTTGAGTGCCTATGTTTCATGTCCTAAATCTCAACCTTCTGTCGCTCCAACCTTTACCTTTTATTTTGTGAACTAGCTTATTTACCCTCGTCCGTTCACAAAAACGCGGAAACCCTTGCTCATTTAACATTACATCCGGGCACCGATGCAGCAGCTCTTGCTCATTTGACACTGTACTCGAGTCATACAGCGCGTTGCTTCCAGGCAACGACCTAACTTTAGCGCAATAATGTCTTTGATTCATGTCATGGGATTCGACTATATTTTTATGTTAGTTGTCGAAGACCTAACACAACCCTCCTCCTTTATCCGGGCTTGCCTCTTTACTTTCTAGACATAAAAAAGAAATAGTACAATCGCTAATCAATAGAGAAGATGTCACTAAAAGGATTATTGATCACTAAAAAAATACCTAAATAAAACTCTTTTTTTTGTCGATTTTTCGGTCACTATATT
>NC_029791.2:21355754-21363010 GCF_000816755.2 Arachis ipaensis | reverse complement strand
TTGTTTTATGTTAAATTTAATACAACAACAACAAAGTCTTATTCCACTAGGTGGGGTCGGCTACATGAATCAAACGATGTCATTGAGTTCTATCATGTATTATGTCAATAGAGAGATTGTTTACATGTAGATCTTGTTTGACCACCTCATAGATGGCCTTCTTAGGTCTTCCTCTGCCTTTCATCCCTTGTCCATCTTTCATCTCATCCACCCTCCTGGGTGCTCTGTTGGTCTTCTTCTCACATATCCAAACCACTTGAGACGCGATTCTACCATCTTTTTCACAATAAGTGTTACTCCAACTCTTTCTCTTATATTTTCGTTCTTTATTCTATCTAATCGCGTATGATCACTCATCCATCTCAACAGTCAACATCTTTATCTCTGCCACACTTAGCTTATGTTTGTACTCCCCTTAAGCTGCCCAACACTCTGTACCATAAAGCATAGTCGGTCTGATAGCAGTGCAATAGAATTTACCTTTAAGTTTTAAAGGCACTTTTTTGTCACATATAAACCAGGCGCACTCCGCCATTTTGACCAATCTGCTTAGATCCTATTATTTACATCCTGTTAAATCTCTCCATTATCCTGTATGATGCATCCAAGATAATTAAAACTTTAATTTTTCATATGCTATTTTCTCCAATATTCACTTCTATATTAGGGTTTTCCTTCGCAGACCGAACTTACATTCCATATATTCCGTCTTGCTACGGCTTATGCGCAGACCATACACTTTTAGAGGTTATCTCCATAAATCCAACTTCTTATTTAGGTCTTTCCTTGACTCTCCCAAAAAGGACGATATCATCGGCAAAAAGTACGCACCATAACACAGGCTCTTGGATATGCTCTGTGAGTACGTCCAAGACTAATGTGAAAAGATACGGACTTAAGGATGATCCTTGGTGTAATCCTATACTAATAGAAAATTCCACTATCACACCATCTTGAGTCTTCACACTAGTTGTAGTCCCATCATACATGTCTTTAATTGCACGAATATATGTGATCCTGACTTTCTTCTTTTCTAAAACCTCCCATAAGACCTCCCTTGGTACCCTATCGTATGCTTTTTCCAAATCAATAAACACCATATGAAGATCTCTTTTATTACTACAATACCTCTCCATCATCTTTCTTAACAGGTATATCATTTCAGTGGTGGATCTGTCTGGCATAAAACCAAATTGGTTCTCTGTTATTTGTATCTCTTGTCTCAACCTCCGTTCTATTACCCTTTTTCATAACTTTATGGTATGGCTCATAAGCTTGATCCCTCTATAGTTTTTGTAACTTTGTATATCACCCTTATTCTTGTAAATAGGTACCAAAGTGCTCTTTTTTCACTTATTTGACATTTTCTTTGATCTTAAAATCTCATTAAAAAGCTTGGTTAATCAACTGATATTTTTCTCTCCAAAGCCCTTCCAAACTTCAATCGGGATATTATCAGGTCTTATTGCTTTGCCATTTTTCATTTGCTTTAGAGTCTCTTTTACCTCGAAGCCTCGAATCCTTCGATAGTAGTCAAAGTTTTGATATTCTTCCCTCATGCATAACCGACTAAGGCGAGAAAGAGTCTTCTATCCTTCATTAAATAACTTGTAGAAGTATCTCTTCCACGTTTCATTGATCTTCTCCTCTTGAGCCAACACCTCTCCATCCTTATCCTTTATACACTTAACCTGATCCAAATCTCTCGTTCTTCTTTCACGACTCTTTGCGATTCTATAAATACATTTTTCTCCTTCTTTTGTACCTAAAGATTGGTAGAGATCCTCATATGCTTTTGTTCTTTCTTCACTTACAGCCATTTTTGTCTCTTTCTTAACCGTCTTATATTTTTCCCAATTATCTGCATTGCGGCATAAAGACCACTCTTTAAAGCACTCTCTTTTTGTCTTTATCTTTTCTTGTACACTCGCATTCCACCACCAGGACTCCTTGTCTCTTGGTCCTATTCCTTTAGATTCACCAAAACTTTCTTTTGCTGTACTTCTAATAACTTATGCCATCTCCCTCCACATCTCTTTCGCACTTCCATTTCCATCCCACTTTGCCTCTTCTCCTACACGTCTTAGAAAGTTTCTTTGTTCCTCACCTTTCATCTGCCACCACCTCGTCCTTGGGTTCTTCGTATGATGTCTTTTCTTCAACTTTTTCTCAATGCGAAAATCCATGAGGAGCATCCTATGTTGTGTTGTCAAACTCTCTCCCGGAATAATTTTACAATTAATGCAAAATTTTCGATCGACTCTCCTCAACAAGAAGAAGTCTATTTGAGAGCTTGTCATGCCACTCTTATAGGTTATAAGACGTTTGTCTCTCTTTTTAAAACATGTATTTGCGATGAGAAGATCAAAGGTTGAGGAAAAGTCCAAAATAATTTTAACCTCGGCATTGACCACCCCGAAACCATGGCCTCCGTGAATACTTCCATACCCAGTCACTTCTCTTCCAACATGGCCATTTAAATCTCCTCCTAAGAAAATATTATCTCTCGAAGGTATGTCTTGGACCAAACTCTCTAGATCCTCCCAAAATCTTATCTTGTATTGTTCGTCCGATCCCACTTGCGGTGTATAGGCGCTAATCACATGAAAAACACCTCCCTCCACCACAAGTTTGATAGAGATGATCCGATCTCCTACCCTCTTGACATCCACTATGTCCTTCTTCCACTGCTTATCTCCGATAATACCAATCACATTCCTATTCTTCAACTTTCCTATATACCAAAGTTAGAAACCAGAAGTATCCAACTCCCTAGCCTTCGCGCCGACTCATTTTGTTTCTTGTAGGCACATAATATTAATCTTCCTCCTTGTCATGATGTCCACCATTTTCATGGATTTTCCTATTTGAGTGCCTATGTTTCATGTCCTAAATCTCAACCTTCTGTCGCTCCAACCTTTACCTTTTATTTTGTGAACTAGCTTATTTACCCTCGTCCGTTCACAAAAACGCGGAAACCCTTGCTCATTTAACATTACATCCGGGCACCGATGCAGCAGCTCTTGCTCATTTGACACTGTACTCGAGTCATACAGCGCGTTGCTTCCAGGCAACGACCTAACTTTAGCGCAATAATGTCTTTGATTCATGTCATGGGATTCGACTATATTTTTATGTTAGTTGTCGAAGACCTAACACAACCCTCCTCCTTTATCCGGGCTTGCCTCTTTAGACATAAAACATAAAAAAGAAATAGTACAATCGCTAATCAATAGAGAAGATGTCACTAAAAGGATTATTGATCACTAAAAAAATACCTACTCTTTTTTTTACGACGGAATACAGTCAAAATCTCAAAAACAAATTCATTTAGCTCAAGTGAGTTCTTGGGAAAGTAGCTACTAACTACTTGAAAGACTTGAATTGAATTGTCTCGGTAGCTATAAAACTATAATTTGAAAATTAGGTTAAAAGAATATTAGAGTTTTCATAACTCATAAACAACTACCACTCATGTTGTTATACATAACTTGACCATTATATTTATAATTCAGTCATTATATTACAACATAGTTCATTCTATATTATTTGGTAGCTGTAATTTATAGCTCAGAAAATAAGTCAAACAAATAAATAAAAAAATAATCTCATTACACGTCACTCCTAATAGTTCGGAAAAATAGTTAAAAGAGACGTTAATGCTTTAAACGTAATTACACTATAGTTGATATGTGTTCACTAATATTTCGAAAATAAAAAATATTTGAAAATAGTCAACTTTCTATAATTATGTCTATATAAGGTAAAATAAGATAAAAAATAGAAGATATTTAAAGCCTACTTAGTGAAATCAATCTTATTCTCTTCTTTGAATTATTGCTTCTTTGAATTATTGCTGACTTAAGTGTCGAAATACTTTTTATAGGTACCCATCCCATCTAGTGTTCTCTAGAATTCGACGTATATCTCATCCGTGAAAAAGATAGGACGATGTCTGTCTTTCTGCAACGAGCTATACCACGAAGACCCTTTAACAACAAAAATACAATCTAAATCACAATAGTTTAAATTGATTTGGATTAGAAAAAATTAAATCAATATTCAATACTATATAATTCACAATCATCTGAATGATATAAGTCTTTAAATCCCTCAACCACTTCTTTATCTCCACCAGTGGTGGTGCGTGGGAAGTGAAAGAGTCAACACAGTGACTCGGTGAGAGAAAAGGCTACTACAACAGCACGGGAAAAAAGAAAGAAACATTGCGAAAAATAAAAACAACCCTAAAAATCTACCAACCCAAATAGGCTACACCTGTAAAGTTATGTCTCAAAATAAAATATTAACTACATTTATAAAAAGTTCTCTTTTACTGAGAAAGCGTAACTATAGACATTACAATAAACTACGCTTTTTAAGGTATTTTTTGAAGTTTTAGAAGACTTTTGTTAAATAATATTGTAATAGAAAGAAAAATGTATCCTATTAATAGAAAAGGCTACATTTTTTAACTGTAACTTAAAAAAAGTATTGCTATATGAATACATTTTTTGTAATGTAAAAGAATTATTCAATATAATTTGTTGAGATATATTTTTAGCTAAAAAAAAGTAATTGAAAAACATACCTTGTTTTGCCAAATTTTTACTTTAGAAATCTTACGATTTATGGTCTATTCATTTTCATCTTCGGCAATAATTTCAGTATTTTTTCATAATATTTAGTAGGTACTAATTCTTTTTGTATATAGTTTATATCTGCTTTCGAATCTACCAAAGCTATAAATTCAAATTTTTTTCCAATAATTATGGCTATATAGGTATACAATTTCGACTAACTAGTAGTGATAACTCATTATTATAATTGTCAGTATAATTTTGTGGAGTTACACTTTTCCTCATTTTTTTTTAATTCTAGTCGCTCTTTTTTTCTTTGTGCTTTTAACATATTTTCCCTCTAATTTTAATAGTCTATAATTAAAAAAAATATCCTGCTGTTTTAACTCTGAAATTTCTAGTTTTAAAACTTTTATTTCTTCTTGTAGGTGTTTTAAGGAAATTTTTTCTTTGGGAGTCTATTTTGTATATTTCTTTAATTTTTACTGACGTTGCTTTCTCTTTAACTTCTTTCTCTTTTCTGACTAGATCATTTAGCTGTAATATAAATTCATCTTTTCATGGTGAATCATCTCACCTACCTATTATAGATATTAGTATGCATGTTAGTTCTCTAGTTAAAACATTAATAGATCTAGGATGATTTACAGATCTCACCAATTATTTATAATTACATATATTCCTGGTCGTAAACAATAATCTTTCTCTGATTCTAATGAACTTGAAGATGAGGTTATATTTAATTGTTGTATAAAATTACTTGAATTTTCAATGAGTATTCGTATTCTATTTTTAACTAGAAATTGTCATACTTTCTCATTATTAATTTTTTTTTATTTTTTCTTCTTGCACTTCCAACATATTATTTGTTTCTTATTCTTATCCCTTTTTTTTTCTTATTGTTCCATTTAATTTATGTTTTTTTTCTTGTGATTTTCACTTGGCTTCTACCTAGGTTTGTACTCTATCTTATATGGTTCACGATGTTGATATCTATCATTACCTATTTTGATATTTCTTTTTTTAATTTTATTTTGATTACTCGGCGCCTTTTCCATTGTAAATTGTAATCCCATATTGTTGATAAAAGTTTTCTAATTCTCTCTCACTGCTCGTATTTTCTCTTCTTAGTTTTTCTCGTAGTCTAGTATTTGTACATATTCTACTCTTGTTTGTAGTATTATATTATGTATTTGTCCAAAAGTTAATCCTTCATATGGTCTTTAAGCACCAAATGGGAATTATAACTTTTGGAATACTTTTTTGGCCAAAAGTTTGGGAAGGTTGTTATAAACCTTTCTTTTCAAAAAGGGGCTGATGCATCATCTCTCATCATAACTTTATATATGAAAATGTCATTGTACGTACCATCTATAATCGAACATAGTTGGACATCTTAAATTCATTAACTGAACTCTTATTCTATCTTTAAAAATATTTAAGTCTCCTACAAAATTTTTTATGGTTGTAAATATCAAAGTTGTCGACTTGTCACTGCATCGTGTGACTGGTCCTCTTGCTTAATGTTATTAAGGATTAATTCTTTTTCTTGTATGGTGAGGAAGTTATCCCACCATTCTTTTAGTTGTTCCGTGAATCATTGGGTTATCATTACTACCGCCTCTCTATCACTGGCTCTTTTTTATTTATAGGCGGTTACTACCATTGTCATACTATACATTAGATCTAAAATGGCTTGTTCACTCAATCCAACTAAATTTCATTCTACTAAGTCGAAACCCATAAAACTATTTTCTACTGGTTGTGTTCTTTCATCAATAATTATATCTGTCGGGTTGGTCGTGGATAGTAATTCTTAAGTTTTGGATAATTTTGAGGTTGGAATGACATTTTATTAGGTTTCAAACCTATGGTATAAATACCCATTTTTTCTCTACTATTAAGTTTTTCCTTTATATCATCTATATCTGCTTTTACATTTGTTTTTAGTTTGATCATGTCAGGATTTTGAAACTTGTATATGAATTTTCTATTGGTTTGTTTTTCTCACATGTTTATGCTCAATCCTTTCTGGCTGATTTTTCATAACATCTAAGACTATGTTAGTATTGTTAAGCTGTTGATGATTTTTTTTGTTAATGTGTTTTTTATCTATTTTACCTTCTATACTGCTATCCTTTTAAGGGGTAGCTTTTAATTATAGGTCTTGGACAAATTGTAGTTTTATAGTTTCTTTAAGAGGATATTGTGGTTCTATAGTTTAGCCTGTACTAATTTTTCATATAGTGGTTCTTTTTGACAAAGGATAAAACTCTCTTTTAAAGACTTGAAAGTAATTATTAAACCAATCAAAGAAATAAAAATTAATTTTATTTTCCATCAAAAGAAAGAGAATGGGAGTGGGTTTAGGAAGGACATCTGATTTTCACATACAACCTCTCTTACGTCGTATTGCTTTAAACTTTCTTTGCAATATTTGTATTCTCAACAAGTATCCGTTACTTCAATCCAAGTTCATATTCGTTTAAAATAGAAAGTAGTGTTATTCTTATATTAACATCATTAGTACTTTAGAAACTCTTATAGCATTAATACTTGTTCAAGTATATTTATACGTTATACAATTACATTTTTAAATTATTGAAAATATTTTGAAAAACGTTATATATATATATATATATATATATATATATATATATATATATATTGTGTTTT
>NC_029791.2:21351823-21355725 GCF_000816755.2 Arachis ipaensis | reverse complement strand
ACACCATATAACATAAAGTTGCTACACGCATACTGCAGTGGTGTCTTTGATTTGTTTTCATTTCGTCAAGTTCCACCACCCAGATCGACTTATTCGACAGTTCGGGGGTGCACAACATATACCGAAGCTGTGGGTAAACATTGATGGACTATTGACATTGACCCTTTATATTGGAGGATAAATGGTGGTCAATGGAGCTTGCATTGTGGTACTTTTCATAAAGAGATCGTTTTGAGTCTCTACGACAAGCAATACTGTTACCCTTGACAGACCTACAATCTTTGTGATCCTGCTTACCTGGTGGTGCCAGATGTGTCATAGTCATTTCTTGTCATGATGCGACACCTATTACATGTGTTGCCAAACGATACTCCACTAGAGACCCTGCAGGGTGTTCGCCTGACTCTTCCTCCCAATGCTCCTGATCTTCGGAAAGTGCATAATTGTGCTCGGACAGGAGCGAGATATAGACAGCCAGAGCGACTTGATGTTCAACAAGAGGAGGATGCGGAGTACCAATAATAGGAGGATGTTCATGATGATGATGGCATCAAGGATGCAGATTGGGATGATGTTCCAAGGAACTCAATCTTCGAGATAGGCTCATTGATGAAGCCCTAATTTTATGTGAATTATTGTATGTATTTTTAGAAATTTCATGCAATTTTTCTCTACTTTTTGTGCTTAATTGACTATATTTGTGATTTTTAATTGATTCTAATTGTGATTAATGTCAAATTAGTATGATTCTTTGTCATAAATTAAATATGTTTGAATATTTAATCATCTACTTGGTACCTTGATATGTTTGTTAGTGTTTCAGGTCAATTTAGGTTCAAGTGCAAGCATGAAACGTAGCCAAAAGAGAAAAGAATTACGAAATAGGAAGTTCAGCATAACTGACCTCGCCCAAGCCAGGATTGTCCGCCCAAGCAAAGCCTCACCCAAGCGAGGAAAAGTTACCCAGGAAAAATCTCGCCCAAACGAGATTTGTTGCCCAAACAACGTGGCGTCTAGGCGAATATTTTCACCTAGGCAACAATGCTGTCACGTGCCTGGGTTAATGAGAAGGTGAGATTACGATTTGGGCCCAAAAAAGTCCCAAGTATCATATTTTTAAAGTATTTCAAGGGGAATACAAGGGAGGACATCAAGTAGTCTTTAGGTTTTAGATTTTATGATGTTTTAGAAAATTCTACAGAGAGCTTCTCTCTAGAATTCTTAGAATTTCTATTTTAATTCTCTCTTGTTTTTGTATAGTTTTATTTATATTTTTTTGTTCTATTATCTTAGTTTACTAGGATTTTCTTGTTGGTTTCTTGCTTATATCATTTTAGTTTATGAACTCTTGTTGAATTTTCATTTTTCTTTAATGAACTTGAAGTTTTATGTTTTATTATTACTTAATTGAGATGTTATTATTGCTTTCTTGAGTTATGTAGTTGTAGATTTTACTCATTCTTGTAATTTATGAAGTTTTATGTTTATGCATTCTAGGTATTTGATAAAATACTTGACTTAGTTATAGAGTCGATTTTACATTCTTGGCTTGTGTTAGAAAATTTGGGTGAACTTGAGTCATTAATATCCATGTTGATTGATAATTTAGAGATATTGATTAATCTTACTTCTACTAATACTAATCTTTTACTAATAAAATTAGTAAGTTATTTAGGACTTGTGGATTAGAGTTAATTAAGCCTAATTGACTTTCCTCAAGTTGTAAAGGTTAGTTGACTTGGGTTTGCTCTTTGTAATTATCATGTTGTGGTTAGTGAGATGGATAGTTATCCATAACCCTTAACTCGTGCCAAGATCTTTTAGAATTTGAATTTACTTTTTAATTGCCTTAGTTGTTCTTAGTTTAATTTCTCTTTCCATTTAGATTTTCTTTCTCTTTAATTTCTTGCTATTTAAATATTCGTTAATTGCGATTAAAACTCCTGATTTCTCCAAAGCCAATGATAATGCACTCGATTGTGATTTCTAGGGAGAATGACTCGGGATTAAACTCTCGGTTATTGATTTAAAATTCTATGACAATTTTACTAAACTTTGAGAGTGTGAAATTTCGGTTTAGTGCTACAACGAATTTAAGCTTTTAAACCTGTGAATTTTTTAAATTAGTCTTTAGCACTCATCACTCATTGAGTGGAGCTGGTCAACAGGCACATGAGGGAGATGTAATAGACATTAAGAAGCATTTAGACAAGATATACGATGTATCCTGTGTCATAGCCAAAAGAGGATATGGCAGGTATTGCTGCTCAGTATAAGGAGAACCGAGCTACAAGGTCATACCAGGCTACTCCTACTGAGACGGCGACACCAGCTCCAACCACAAAGTGGACACCGCTTTAGTTGAGTCTCTTACCACTTTAGTTGTAACACCCTAACTTTTAGCACTTCATGATCGCACTAAAAGTCCGAGTGCTACTTAACTCTATTCCTTTAATTATATACTATGTTTATTTAATATTGAGCCTTCGCGAGTACGTACTAAAAGTTTAATTAAGAAAATGGAAAGGTTTTACTTTTAATCACTTAATCACAAAGATATATATATATATATATATATATATATATATATATTCACATAGCATTATATACATAGACTTATTTCAAGATTCTCAAATACAAGTCCTATCCCCTCTAAAAACTAAAAACAATAAACGACGAGGGGAAAATAAAATCTTACAACTCAACTTATAAATAGAATCTTCTATGTTCTTGTAGTTCCACACTAAACCTTCGCACCTGTAGCTGAAAGGGATGGAAATAGGGGGTAAGAATTGAGAAATTCTTAGTAGGATTGGGATTAGAAGTTTAGTTCATTTTATATGTACTTGGTCAGCAATAACAGTCACAAGGGACAATCCAATTCAACAATTATAAAACATAGAACCCAATCACAAGCACACACAATCATAGAAAACACAATCCCAAACAAATATGCGCAAACAAGTATGATGCATGTCTAGTCCTATACAGGCCATGAGTTCATGTGTCGGTTTGTTGTCCGATTCCCGACACTGGTCCTGAGTTAAGCGTTTCGTATCGCCGTCCCTATCTCAGCCAACGTCCCCTCCATGAGCATTACGTATCGCCGTCCTCATGGGGGAACCTTCCTTTCGGTCTCCAGTGAGTGTTACACATCGCCGTCCTCACTGAGCCGTCCTTATAGTATCAAGTGAGCGTTACGCATCGCTGCCCCACTAGACACCTGGCACTAAGGCCCAAACAGCACTCAATTTCTTTTTAATTTTTTAATTTTTTCTCTCTACTCTACTGCGGCAGAGATACCTTTAATTAATACCTTCTTTTTTATCTACTCTACTGTGGTAGACATTCTTTAGTTTCTTTTATTCTTTTAATTCTTTTGCTCTCTGTTCTTTATTGAATTATATTTCCACTTAACTTAGCAACCTTTGTCTGAGTTTGGCTTCTAGTGCTATAATCTTTGTAAGCAACCATTGTCTTATAGGTGCGACTCTCTTGAGCCGATGTCTGCAGACATAACCTCTGTAAACAACTTATGTCTTAAAGGTGCGACCATCCCCTGAATTGGCCGATGTATCTCTGGAAAGAAAATCTCGGTGGACTAACCACCATATCTCTACTTATCTCATTTTCTTTTCGTTCTTTCTTTCTTTTCTTTCTTATCGTTCTACATTATAAATTGTCTTCGCATTATTCCCTCTCTTTTTCTTAAGTGTCTTATGGAAAAGAATTATAAAGTTCTTTAATTAAGTCTATGTTCTCTAAAGCTTTTAAGATTACTTTGCTTGCTTGCTTTCTCATTAATATTACTCATTATAATATTCTTATAAAATATTATTTTTGATAAATATTAATTATAATAATAATTTATTTTAATATAAATGAGTAATTTAAAGAAGTAT
>NC_029791.2:21350443-21351611 GCF_000816755.2 Arachis ipaensis | reverse complement strand
TATTTTAAATCGTAAATAAATAATATATTTATATCTTTTCTTAAAACTTAGTTTATAAAATCTTACATTTAAACTCTTATCAATTACTTTCTAAATCACGAATCTTTTAATGTTCTATTTTGTTTAACCTCAATATTTTATAAAATTATATTCAAATCCTCAATTATTTTCATATTTATAAAAATAGCTTGAACTTTTATAAAATATCCATTTTACCCCTAAACTTTACTTATTATCCAAAATACTCGAAAACTTATATAATTATAAATTTTACCTTGATTTTATATACAATTACAATGTTACTCTTTAAAAATAAAATTTAATTACTAATCTCCCTCTCATACTAAAATCGAAACCATTAACCTTTTTCTTTCAAAATATTACTTGTATTTTAATCCATTTTTGAGTCTTTCGGTTACCGATTTTTTTTTAACTTTTAATTTAATTTTTCAACCACCAAATCTCATCAATTTTCTCAAAATACCACATCACAATAGTCTCCCAAACCATTAAAACAACCATAACTGAGCTGTTTCTCATAGCCAAACCAACAAATCACAAGCAACAACGTTAATTCAACATAAACTCATTCAATAATCAACCAAATCAACATTCACTTATCAAATTTATATTTAATTATTATAAAATTATCAAACCCTATCTCCATACGAAATTAAAATACTCTAAACTCCGGAAAAACTTTTTGACCGAGCTGCCGAAAAAGAGAACGTCATAAATTATCTGTGTCTTCTAAAATTTCAATTAGCCAAACTCAAGGAGAAGAAAAATTATTTTATCGTCAACTTCTACCAAATAAAAATGATGCCAACACATAAAAAAAATATAAATAATTTTATCGAATTAAATTTTTTATTAGAATTACCGTAATCGAGGTCGGAAATTCACAAGCTTTTATGATTTCTCTCTCTCCCTCCCACGGTCTCTCTTTCTTTATTTTATAAAATATGTATATGAACGTATCTATCTATATATATTTAAAGAAGCATTGCGGATTTTAAAACAAGTAGTATATATATATATGTGTGAATGGATTTAATATAACGAACGTGTATATATATATATGGTGAACCGTGGCACCTTTCTGGAGTTATAAGGATAGATTTTATTAATAAAATATTATTAAAAAAATAATTATTAAAATTAGATA
>NC_029791.2:21319247-21349725 GCF_000816755.2 Arachis ipaensis | reverse complement strand
TTCAATCTTCGACTTTCATACTCCATCGTCTATAGATGCAAACTTATTCGGCTTCTTATCATAGAGCTGGAAGACCCCACCACAGGCATTAGATACACTTCCGCCAAAACACGAGTTTGCATCACGTCAAGATGCCCAACACAGTAGTAGGCCCCACTACAGCGACCCAAGCGCGAGACATGTCGGCACTCATGGTGACTTGGGGTGCTGATGGTCGTGGTCTTGGTTTGGGTTTAGATTAGGGATATAGTCAATTAGTCATGATGTTTCATGTATTTATCTATTTTATCTTTGTTATGGACTTTTATCATTATTAGTAAATTCTATAGACTTTTTCATATTTGTGGGATTGATTGTGATTATGAGATATGTTGTTGTAAATACTTGTTTAGATAAGGCATGATAAAAACCAAGGTTCTGAGAACCGGATTGGTCATCAAACCGTTCTGGTTATTGGTTTATTAGTTTATTGGTCCAATCAATTCAATTGGTAATTCAACCGAAAAAATCGTTTTAGAATAAAATAATAAATAAATTATAAATAAACATTCTAAAATATAATTATAGTCTAATATAAAACTTAAAATGTCTTCCAAATTTAAAATACTACATGAAATATTATCAACTAAATCCATATGATCTTATCAAACTACAAATTCAAAAGTTAAATAGTAAAAAAAAATATTTAAATATTAAATGCCAACATGAAAACTTGTTTTAGTGTGTTAAACTATTTTGTAGAAGATTTAAAGTGACAATAAGTTAATAAAATGGCACTCTAACTAAAATGTTACTAACAAGACAACCACTCAGGAACTAAGTAAAATATCCCAGCAGTGTAATATACTCGTACTCATAAAAGTGGCTGTCATTTTGTCTATTATCAATATACAATATTTTCAAACACTAGCAACTAATTGAGATAATTCATAATTTCTAACCCATAAAAGGACGATGACAGGAACCACAACATTAAGTGAAATAATAAACACAACCCATTTTTTACTTGAAATGTAAAGCTTGGAAAATGGATTAGATTTTTTCACTGTGAATTTAAAAATAGAAAGTAGGACTACGAAATTGGAAGCACATAAAATATATATGACTTTAGTAAGGCCTTAGAGGGAACATATCATCATTTGTATCTTGCTGATCCTGTTCACTACGGGTAGAAAAGGAGATGGATCTTACAATAACAAAATTTCTCCCAGGTACAGAAAGGGACTTTGAAACCTTGGAACTGCACAAAAGTTAACAACAGCCATTTGAAAATATAAAACAGCATTTGATTTGATTTTCATTTTTAGCATTCAGCAACAAACATTACAAAACAGCAACACGTAATCCCTAATTACACTAAACTTGAAATTTCATCAGCAGCAAGTAATCCCTAATCACACTAAACCTGAAATTTCAACAAATATTACAAAATCGCAACAAGTAATCCCTAATCCCTAAACAAAAATTTCAATAATGATTTGATTTCCATTTTTAGCAGCAGCAAGAAATTTTCAACAAAAATTTCCAGAATTAAAAAAAGAGCAACATCACAAAATCAGCAAAAATTAGAAATTTAACAATTTCACATTAAAAATCAGCAAATAGAGCATAAAAGGAAGAGAAGAACGAAAGAAGTGAAAGCAATGCCACTAACCTTCGACGTAGACACGTACGGTGACCGGGGAGACGACGACGAGCGGCAACACGGCGGCGAGCTACTCCAATCCTCAAACAGAGAAGCCACAAAGGACGGGAATATGGGGGAAGGAAGACACCGAGCTACAAGAGAGGGCCTGGGCTCGGCACAGCTGAAAGGAGGAAGCCGCGAAGGCGCCGACAGCACAGACGGCAGCGGCACTGCGGCAGATCTGTTGCGGGGAGAACCTAGGGTTTGGGTTTGCTTCAGAGTTCAGAGGGTCACAGTGATTCACGAAAGGGGGGGGTGGTATTGGGGGAAGGGGGTGAGACGGTTAGTGAGTGAGGCTGAACCATGGGGTGTCTTTTTTAAAAAAAAAATGAAAACGACACCGTTTAACAAGAACTGGCCGGTTACCGGTTCGATACAACCGGCCATTTTCATCCGGTTCAGCGATTTTATAGTGGTTTGCAAATGAGCGGTTATTAGCAGCGGACCGGACCGTATACATCGCCGGTTCCCGGTTCGACCGGTTCGACCGGCCGGTCCGGTCCGATTTTTAGAACATTGATAAAAACTGATGGAAAGAAAAATTAAATAACTATGATATTAAAGTAAAGACGGAAAGGAAACTAAAGTTAAAAGATATAAAGTAAATTTCATAACAAACAAATTGGCCCAAATAAGTTGAGCATATGCTTCTCGGCCATTCCTAATAAGTTGAGCATATGCAACGGAAAGGTTACGCATCCCCTTTAGTACATCATTGATGTACTCAGATAAGATGGTAGTCATGTGGTCAAACATTCATCTAGAATCACAGTGTCGCAACCAGGTCTCTTTGCAAAACATATTTTCCCGTATTTTAAATTCTGATTTGAGATCTCTTAGGCTACATTTGTAAGAAAGGCTAAATTTGATAGATAAAGACAGGGAGACAGAGACTAAATTAAATTTTTGTATTATGTTTGATGTAAAGTATACAGAACTAAATTTATATCTTAGTATTCTATTTGGTTCAAGATAAATATGGATATGAAATAATGATATTTACTAAGATATCTTTAGTTATTAAAAAAATATTATTAAAGTTTCAATCCCATCTCCGGAAGTTTCAGTCCCTTGGTTCTCACTTTCTGGAGGAACTAAAAGGCAAATTTTGTGTTCCGAAACTGAAATTTTAGTTCTAGTCTATTGCCACCAAACACAATATTAAGTCCTAGCCTCCTAGTCTCAATTCCAGTCTCAAAGAACAAAAACTGCGTACTTTAGTGATCTCATGTATGCCAAGTATTACTCCTTGTTTGGAGAATATGCTACATTGATCATGGCTCATTTTTCCTATTTTACACTTGAACCTATTCATGAAGTAGTTAGCAACTGTATGACGGATACAATAAGCATAATACAGCCCTGGAGGATGCCATCCTCTACCCTCCTCTTCCATTGTAGCATGTATGACTCTTGCTCTGTCAGGACATGGCAAGAATACCTTGAAGTGGAGTCACATGTTGTTGGGAATTCCTTATAAAGAACAACCAAGATTCTGTTGACTCCAACTCAATCAATAAAAAAGAAATGGAAAGAATGTTTGAGTTGCTATCTTGTGCAAAGGCCATTAACAGAACTCCTTTTTATTGCCCATACAAATTTGTACCATCAATAGATATCAGAAGTTTGCAATACTTAAATGTTTCATTGTAGGGAAGAAATGTCCAAAATATCTTATCAAACTGCATAAAACCAAAGTCTTGAAGAATGCCTTCATAATGTGGCACAACCTTGATATCATGAACTATACCAAGCAAACATTGCTCAATCCTATTCAAAAACCTCGAAAGTTGGTTGTACGACTTTTTTTAATCTCCATAAATTTAAGGCGTTACTGTTTGATTTGTCATTCAAACCTTCCTGTACAACGACTTAAACCTACAACTCTGCTCCACTACCCCTTGCAATACTCTAATTGGAATGAAAGAATTACCTAAATTGATTAATATGTCACCATTTTTAGAAATTTTACAACAATAAAAATATAAAATTATAAACATGTAGCCATTTTTCAAAAACAGATGCGAAAATTTAAAATATTTATCTTCTATTATGGCAAAGATAACTCCACAAATCAGATTGCTATCAAGATTCGAATGATCTTAGAACATTGTTGGTACCAAGCACGTGTGTCTTATATTTACAAGCCTCCCAATAACCAAGATTCTATTGATAATCAACCCAAATGCTCCATCGATAACCTATAACATAATATTTACACCGACAATGATACTTTAGATGATTAGATTTCACTACAAGAAAGTCGCTGGATCAGATACCGTCGGATTTATCGGCAGATTTTTTTCGTCTGCTGCAAAATACCGATAAATTTAGCGGTGGATATAAACTCTTGCAAAATTCTGGAGCTTGTTACCATAATATTTTTTTTGGTAAATTCGACGGTAATATATTATTTATTATTAATAATTAAATTAATGGTTACTAACAGAAAAAAAAATCTGACGATATAAATTTCGGTAATAATTATTTATTGACAGATTTAGTTATGGATATAAATTTTTATTTGGCAAAATTCTTGAATTTATTATTGTCGAATTAATCCGACAGTAAATCCAATGGTAAACTTAAATTTTAATTTTTTTTAAAAAAAAATTGTTTGAAAATTCAATATATAATTTTAAATATTTAAATTTAATAATTTCTAAACAAATAAAATTCAAAGTTTTACAATTTCTTATAATAATTTGTCTATAATTTTTAGTTGAAAGTTTACAAACAAGTTTAAATTTCAAAGTTTATTACTATTAAAAAAAAGAGAATTCAATTAAGCAGGAAAATTATATTTGAAATGCATCAAACCCTCAATTACAAAAAATGAGCAAAATTAAATTAGAAATCGAAAGAACAATACTGATGAGCATTAAAGATTAGACTATACTAATATACTACTACATTTTACAAAAGATCAACCATGCCAAACTATTTATGATACTAACAATTAACTAATTTATCTCTCTCTCTATTCTTCTATCTTGATCCCAATTCTTTGACGAGTAGTGCTAGGTAGCCAAAAAATAGTGTATAATATAGATATAGTACAAAATTAATACCAATCTCATGATAAGCGAGTGGAGTACACCTTCTTATCAATAACATACTTATCACTCAACCTTCTTCTCCATACCTAGAGTAATTAATTTCATTCCCAAAATTCATTTTAGTTTACTCTAAATTAAATCCCTATAATCTCTCATCTACATTTATATCAATTAAAATACAATTTCTGTCTAGTGGATTAACAATCGAAAACACTATCAAATTAACCCGAGTGAAAGATGAAGACTTTTCTCCCCATTTCATTCGAACCATAAGCCCACTACCGAAAAAAATGAAAAGACGCAGAGAGGAGGAAACCCAGCAACATCGTCATCGGAGCATCGCATAACCTTGTCTCCGACTCCTATAGGTATGTTATCTAGTTTCATGTTTCGATTAATTGGCATATTATGGCTCCATTATCTGTTGTTGCATGTTGCTGGATTCGATGTTAACGATGAAAGTTTTGCTCTTTATCTTACGTTGATCAGTTTGGGAAAAGGGAAAAGCTTGCAAAGATGGCGTTTTGGGGGTGGAGATGAAGGGAAGGCATCAAAAAAGGTTTTTTTTTGTTTTCATAAGTAGCCATGATTTCTCTGGGGTGTTACGGTTCCCCTGAGTTTTGATTTGTTCAACCATGGTTTGAATTGCTATTTTGCGTGCTTGGTGTTGTGCTTTCTTTGAAGTTATTAATAATGTGACAAATGTGAAGTAGCCATTTCGTTCAAGTTGCCTCCATACTTTGAAGCTCTCCACTGGAAAAGCCGAGCATCGCATAGCCTTGTCTCCGACTCCTATAGGTATGTTATATAGTTTCATGTTTCGATTAATTGGCATATTGGGGCTCCATTATCAGTTGTTGCATGTTGCTGGATTCGATGTTGACGATGAAAGTTTTGGTCTTTATCTCACGTTGATCGGTTTGGGAAAAGGGAAAAGCTTGCTTGCGAAGATGGCGTTTTGGGGGTGGAGATGAAGGGAAGGCATCAAAAAAGGGTTTTTTTTTTTCGTTTTGATAAGCAGCCATGATTTTTCTGGAGTGTTACGGTTCCCATGATTTTTGATCTATTCAACCGTGATTTGATTTGCTATTTTACATGCTTGGTGTTGTGCTTACTTTCAAGTTATTAATAGTGTGACAAATGTAAAGTAGCCATTTCATTCAGGTTGCCTCCATACTTCGAAGATCTCCATTGGAAAAGTCGCGATTGTGTCTCTAGATGATAAAGTTGAGGCGAAGGAGCAGAGCAATAACGAAATCCCTTTCATTCTAGCTGCTTCAGGTACCTTTCATTTTTTTCTCTTTGTCAATTCTACTATGAGATAAAAAAATATGAATAAAGTATTTTTTTATGTCTATCACTTAGATTATGTATTTTTTTAATAGTTGACTGATTATGGTAGTTAACTATAGTGGGAGTACATAAGGAGTACTTAAGGTTAGTGGCAAATTATTTTTTTTTTCAGATTTCTGTTTTTATTCATGTAAAAAAAATCCTTCTAGATACGGATGCAATAGAGATGTTATGCCTTGATATTTTTTAGCGTGAATTGCTTTATTTTTATAAAAGGTTGCGTTGAAATTTTACATAGATTAGTACACATTCCTACATAATTAGTGTCTGCTAAAAACTGAACATACATACATATATGACTATTTAAATAATGGTATATAGTTAAACAAACTAATTCACTCAATTTTGATTAGTTACTTTAGTGAAATAATTATGAGAATAATGGATACATAGTAAATAATTATTTTTGTGTTGAACTAACCTAATTAGTGTGGTTATCACAACAATCGCGGTGGGAATAGAGAATGGGATATGAGGGAGGATCATAATTTCATATGCAATCTCTTGATATCATACTTTTGTTCAAAGTTATTTGCAAGCAAAGTTGTTAGTTCAGGTGGGGATCGAATTTAAAATTTTCTAGAGATTAACAATAAACTCTCAAAAAGTTGGACATGTAAATGGTATTTTGGGGGGCTATTGTGATATTTTAATGATAGAGCAAGATATGTTTCAATCATAGATGTTATACTAAACAAAGTTGTTAGCGTATCTATGCTATTGATTAACATGTTGGTATGTTATGATTAATTTAAGTGGTTTTTTTAAGTATACATAGTAGTTGCTCGTGAACAGGTGTTCAAAAAACAAGAAGTAGGCATGGCTCGTTTCAGGAGCAAAACAGAAACACATAAGAATAAAAAAAAACTGGTGGACAAAAAAAGGTACGTTGAATGGTTAGTGGTGAAGTAACTATAAACTCGGGATATTGTGTTTTAATAGTAAATGTTAAAATTGAGATTCTCCTTCGTTATCACTTTGTGATGATTATGAATGTTTGTGTAGAAAACACTAGTATCTAGGTGCTCGCCATGTTGCGTGGCTTCAGTTATGAAGCAATTAGGTTCAGACGCGGGCAGAGAGAAAATAATGGAGGTGCAGAACATGGGATTTGGCTGGCTGCAATATCTACCTGAATGGGCTGTCAACCAAGATATGATGGTGGCATTAGCATCATCATATAGTCGGGATGAGAAGTCTTTGATCGTCGGAACAAGAAAAATTCCCATATCGGTTCAATCCATTGCGCGGTGTTTTGGACTACCGTACCATGGTAAGCAATCTCCCAAATAAAATAGGGAGAAAAGACAAAAAATTATCCACAATAATCTTGTTGAGTATATGTTTTCGATAAAATTAGCCATTAAAGATTTGGACTGCATCGACTCATTTTATGTTTGGCAGGGAATAGTTTCAAAATTCCAAAAACACCAGCAGAGCACCGACTTTTTAACAGCTTCATAGGAAAGACACAAGCAGATTTGAAAAGGGATGTTATCACATGCTCGATGCAGTCTGATGCCGATAGAATCAACTTCCGGAGACAGTTCATCATGTTGATAGCGAAGTGTTTGTTCTTTCCCTCGTCAAAGGCCACCATTTCAGACATACATATACGGGCTACCACTGATGTATTGAACCCAAGGAAGATATATTGGGCGAGGTACATTTATGATTTTCTAATTGAGGGAGTTTTGAGGTTTCAGGATGTAGGGAAGAAGACAGTGGATAGATGTATGTTCGCATTACTGGTGAGTCGTATATCCCTAACCTTTGATTTGTTGTTTGTTATTCTATAGTATACCTTGTTTATAGTAATTACTATAACTTTCAGATTATATATCTCCATGCTAACAAGAATGGAGATTTAGGAAGATATAAAGGGAGAGAACCGTAGATCAGAGACTGGTCGCTTGTTGATCTGAAGAAGATGGATGAAGAGGAAAGCACATCTCACTTGGTGAGGCATATGATAGATATATAATCTTTTAATAGTGATAAGTGTGAAAGATATGTTAATCGGATCACTTCTTTTAAGCTCTAATGAAAATAAAACTTATACTTTGTCCACTGTAGGGGCTTTTAAATTTAATTGGAAAGATGTCTGGGATATAAAAAAAGCACAACCGTGTATCAAAGAGAGGATGCATTAGGAAAAAAAGAAAGTCTAATAGAAAGACTCATAAAGAAGCTCCCACGATAGATGAAACTGAGACTGACATACCGGTTGGTCATGCATCACCTGCTAAATTTGATGAATATCCTTCCAAAAAAAGGCAATTCAATGATTTTTCAGTTTTGTTATAAAATTTTATTGCTCTAACATGCGTCTTTTTAATAGTATTCTAGTATGAATATTTTTTAGTTTTTGCGTCTTTTTAATCGTATATAAAGTTTTACCATGTATAGAGTAATTAATTATTTATCTAATTTTAGAAGTGTGATATTGATGCTGTAGCTTGTAGATCTATCTTTAAAAAACTGTTGGAGCTACTTATCTTGAGCATGGCAATAGACCTTACACATGTAAATACATCTTTTTGTGTTTTAGTATTCACTTCATAAAATAATAACTTTGAAAACTATGTATCCTCTCCCTTATATGCATAGCTAAACACCCTTTACTAAGCTACTTTGGTTTTAATGTGCAACATGGATGACAGTTTGACGAGCGTTTTTCCAATTAAATAAAGATCTAAGTAATGCCAGTACTAGTTACTTTAAATATTATTTCAAATAGCTAATTTTCATCTTATTAGTTTGGATGTTATGTATGCCTGACACCTGATGTTATCCGTGTGGCCTTATGGATGTTAACTGATTGGAATTACGGATGTTATTTTCCATTCTGTACTTTACTCGGCACGAATCAGCCTTGGGTAAACTTTCGAATTAAACTCATTTATATATTTGGGCGTACTAGATTTACTTGATCGGGTTATATTTGTGCTGGGTGACCTTTTTATTATCACTTACAGTTGTTCAACCTCCAATTTATTTGAACAGAAATTGTAGCCAAGATTCACAAAACGGATGCATTGGGGGTGGATAAAGTGTGTATGAACAAGACATGTATAGAAACACCTACAGGGGAGGAGACATTGGCCGACACGCCAATGGTAAATTCAACAGATGATAATATTATTAAAGGGCCTTCCGAGGAAAGGCAAGTTAATGATTTTTCAGTTATAGTATGAAATTTTAATGCTCTAACCTGCCACTTTTTAATAGTATACTAGTATAAAATTTTTTTTATTTGGGCATCTGCGTTAACATAATTAATCATTACATTTGTTTGTATATAAAATTTTATCTTCTATAAAGTAATTTTAATATTCGTTACCTACGTATAATATTGTGCTTAGTTGAGAAGGATGGCAACATTAGGGGTTGTAACTTGTAGATTTATCTTGAATAGGAGATCGAATAGCTAATATTTATCATTTTAATTCGGATGTTATGCATGCCTCACACCCAATGTTATCTATGTGGCATTATGGTTGCTAACTGGTTGGCACTGCGGATGTTACTATCTATTCTTTACTTTATTCTACATGAAAAAGCTTTGGATAAACTTTCGAATTAACATCATTTACACATTTAAGCGTACTAGATTTGCTTGATCAGATCAGATTTGTGTCAAGTGTCTTTTATTATTATCATCTATAGCTGCTCAACTTCCAATTTATTTAAACAGAAACTACAGTCAAGAGTCCCAAAACAGGTCCATTAGGGGGAATACTGTGAGTATGAATAAGACATGTACTAAAACGCCCACAGGAGATGAGACAATGCCTAACACACCTGTTGGAAACAGAACAGATGATAATGTTGATGAAGGACCTTCAAAGAAAAGGCAAGTTAGATGAATTTAACAATAATACGAAGTATTGATAATTATAGTAAGTGCATGACATTTTATCTCTGACTCTTTTCTGCTTTTCAGGTGGAATGTTTAATCAATAATAGATGTTATCTATCTAATCTTATGCTGGTTACACAACTTTCTTTACTTTAGTTTGCACTCAGTTAAGAGTACTTAATTGTTAAGAGCACTTAATTGTTAATGGATGTGCAGGGAATCCGGAGAACTTGCAATGGTAGTGTATGTTGCGCCAGAGGACCCAATTCAATTTGACTTTCCAATCCCGTCATTCTAGCTTGGTATCACTCAGATGCACATACCGGACTCAACGTCGGGATCTCCGGTAACAAACGAACAAAATGCGACTCCAAAACCTAAAGCACCAGAAAACATAAGAAAAACAAAAGATATGGTGGACACACTAATGCCATCTGGGGGTGCTACAAGGCCTACAGGGGATGACATGAACAGGATATATAAGTGGGCGACAGATCGTAGGGGTGCAAAGAATGCCACGCTCGCGTGGATTCGCAATGGTGATGATGTTCAGCTGCATCGAGCGGACCTTCAATCACTGGGATGGGTTAGAAGAGTAAGCGATACGGTAAGTGACGATTGGATTTCTGCCAATAAAGAATTTTATAAAAATAATCACGTTGTAAGTATAGTTTCTAAACCAACAGAGAATCCTTTCGTACAAAAGTTTTGGTTGTCAGAAGTAACAAAACCCAATAAAATTTGTAATCGAAGTATTTAAACCTCGGGTTGTCTCTCAAGGAATTGCAGGGAAGTATGATTTGTTATTGGTTATGGAAAAAGTATATTTTGTTTTGGGTTTTTTAAAATAAGGAATAAGTAATTTAAATGACAAGAAAAATAAATTAATAATTAGAAAATCTCTTGGCAAGGTATGAGAGCTGGAAATCATATCCTAGTTATCCTTATCAGGTGTGATGAGAATTGGATTTTGCTCCCACTTAGTTAACCCTTACTAAATAAAGGAAAGTCAAGTGGACTAATTAACTTAATTCCTCAAGTCCTAGTCAACTCCTATGGAAAGACTAGCTTTAGAGGGATCTAAATCAATCAGCAATCCCAATTTCCAATCAACTGCTGAGTTTGATAACTCAAGTATCACCAATTACTCAACCAAAACCAAAAGAGAAGAAAATCTACTCGAATGAAAATAATTTGGATTAATTAGAAGCATCAATAACATAAATTAAAGAAAGTAATCATAAATCTGAAATACCTCAATATGTATTAATTAAGAAAATCAATCCTAACATGGAGTTCATAAACCAAATTGAAAAGATAAATAACAATTAAATTAATAGAATAAATAAAAGTAGAAAATAAATTAAAGGAGCATTGAACCTGTGATTGAAGAGAAGTAGCCTAATCATAATAGAAATCTTAAATTCTAATCCTAATCCTAAATCCTAAGAGAGGGGAGAGATCCTCTCCTCTCTCTAGATAACTACATCTAAAACCTCAAATTGTGAATTTGAAAGTTGTGAATGTTGTATCCATGAATGGATAGATTCCCCCACTTTATAGCCTCTAATCTATGTTTTCGGGGCCAAAAACTAGATCAAAATAGCCCAAAAATTGCCCCCAGCGATTTCTGGTACGTACAGGTCGCTGCAAAGTCACGCGGAAGCATCGTCCACGCGTTAGCGTGGATTGGATTTTTTCCAGGTCACGCGTCCGCGTGATCTACACGTGCGTGTCGCCTGGCTTCGGGGCAGCTATGGAAAATTATATATCATTGCGAAGCGCCGGATGTTAGCTTTTCAACGCAACTGAAACCGCATTATTTGGATTTCTTTAGCTCAAGTTATGGTCGATTTAGTACCAAAAGGTCAGGCTGGACAGCTTTAGCAGTTCCTTCAGTTTCTTGTATTCCTTCCACTTTTGCATGCTTCTTTTCCATCCTCTAAGCCATTCCTGCCCTATAAACCCTAAAATCACTTAACACACATATCAAGGCATTGAATGATAATAAAGGATAATTAAAATTGACAGTTTAAAGGCCTAGGAAACATGTTTTCAATATATCACAAGATTAGGAAGGAAAACATAAACTCATGCAAATCATATGAATAAGTGAGTAAAGAATTGATATAAACCACTCAATTGAGCATAAGATAAACCATAAAATAGTAGTTTATCAGTAAGACCAAACAAAAAAACCGTAATCAATTGGTGAGTGTGTTCTGCATTAAAGTGCTATGAAATGCAATGCGTTTATTCTATTCAGGTGGTTGATTACTGTTGTGCCATGTTCAATGGTTCGAGCAACGCAATGTTCTGCATGGATTTTTACTGTATTCTGCCGAGACTAATGGTTAGTGCAATCTGTCCTTACCCACTTAATATTAATTAATACCCATAATTGCCTCAGTGAAGGATACTCTTAATTATTTTGTTAGGTGTTTAACTAATCCAAAATGGGTTTGCAGGCCCTAATATTGACTGATGATAATGTTGAACGATGTGCCGGCACGAACACTGGTTTTGTTCCTGTTCTTAACAGCTTTATGGGCCGCGGGCAGCACTGGTTCGATGCGGGGAAGGCGAAACAAATTAAATATGTAAGTAATTCATGTACTTACTTATCCACACACAAAATCTATTTTTCATTACAAGAATGCGAAAAAAAAACTATATGCTAACATGCTTTATTCAACGATGAAGTGGTTTGTTCCAATCTGTCGAGATGATCACTGGTGGCTATATGTACTCCACCAGCATACTGATAACCTATGGGTGTTAGACTCCATGCACAATGACCCACACTCCGAGTGCCGAGAGAAAATAAATATGTAGTAAGTGAGAATAGATTTGATGATGCATATTTTTTCGGGTGTTAGGTATTGCCTTTCATGTATTTTTTTTTCCTAATTTTTTCTATCTGGCTTGCCGTAGGCTTTCTTCTCCAAGAGTTGGCAGCAACTGTAGACCCGAATGTAGTATTCACAACTGAGGGCTATGAGTGTTGCTATGAATCAAGGCTCCAAAAACAGCCAAATGGGTAAGTCTAGATATGAAAACGAAGAAGGGTTAAAAAAATTAACCCAAACAAAAATTTTAATATGTTGGCACGACTTTCGTTGTTTGTGTTGCATAGGTGGGACTGTGGTGTATATGTCATTAAATGGATGGAAATGTGGGATCCAAAGAGCTTGGCAGAGGATAAATTGAACATGCCTATTTGGACGATGGTTAGTGAAATCCAAAACATATGCCGATGCTTATTTGCTTATTTAATAATTGATAAATAACTCTTTTTGGATGAAATCTACTTATGATGGCTGAATTTATATTTGCTTCTTTAATGTATTTTATACCAAACACATATACATCTGTTTGTCACCATAGGCTCAGCTGCAACAAATTCGGAAAGAAATTATAACTGACATACTAATTTGCAAAGACAACATCTCTATGAGTGTGGTAGAGGGTGTACTCAATGTGCCATGTCGTCATGTGGAGGATAGGGGAAAGAAGAAAAATATTGAAGACCCTTGAACGAATCCAAGGACAATATCACTGGTTCGAAGCGCGGAACGGGCTAAGAAAGCTAAACGGAACTATAAGCCATAAATTGGGATTAGAGTTGGTCTGTGTGTGTTTTCTGTTAATTTGATTTCAGAATTTAATGGTTGTTATCATGGAATACAGATGGATGTTATTGGATTTAAACCAAAAATGGGTGCATCTTTTTTAAAAGGATACCTATACTGGACATCAGGGTAAATATATCTACAAACAATTAATTAAGACTAGAGTTGCTGTGTGTATTTACTATTAATATGGTTGCAGGATTTACTGGATTTTATCATGAAATACTTGCGAATGTTTTTGGATTTGGACTGGAAAAAAAAAGAATTCAATGTCACATTAAAAAATTATGTATGAAAATAATTGTTTTTAAATTCTTAGTTTATTTTTTTATATGTGTTTGGCTTGTTTTTGCTCATAACGAGAAGACGTTGATTGAAGCTTGAACTTTCTTTCATATATCTACTGAAAAATTTTTTAATTGAACTTTAAAATTATCCATACTTAACAGCCAGCTAAAAATATCTATGCCCAAAAAATAAATGCTCGATCGTGGATGTTATTTTAATAAATTAGAGGATGTTATTAGATGTAAACAAAATACATGCCTGGATATGCCTTTTTTATGTCTACTTTTTTAAATAATAAAATAAAGACCTTATTGTGCACAGATACTTTTAAAATTCAAGTTTAAATTTCATGTAATGCACCAAATTATCATAAAGAACAAATTATCAACTGAACATTTATTATTTTAAATATTAGTAAGAAATAATAACGGTAAAAAAGAGTAAAAGAAAAAAAAGATTGTATATTAGTTGCCCAAGTCTATTATTATATTTTGTTTAATAATGATATATGAAGTTGTAACAAGGTAAAATAAAGTTAAGTATATTAAAATATATAAAACCAACCCAATAAACCACCAAATCATGATAACATAAAAAAACGTTGAAGCATGGCCAAAGTATAAAGTAGTTGCTAAACTCTAATGCTTATGATATGTAGTGTTGTTAAACTTCGAATCTTCCAAAAATGCTTCCTGTGGAAAAAAAATTTAAAAACAAAACAAAGAGGAAACAATAAATAAATGGACATGACATTGATGCTATGAAAAATACACTAGGTACACATACACAATTGTTCGGCATTATGGAATGAATTCAATAGTGATATGAAGGAACCAGAGTGCTTAGCCAAATTATCTGTCATTTCTACCCCAAGTCTGGTGGACGTTGGACGACCTCGAGTAGGAACACGACATGAGCCCTGTAGCTCATCCATGCTAACGGGACACTCATCACGCGTATGTGAGTTAATTTCACTTGGTACATGTGCAGCTTGATTCTCGGATTCCTTGTGTTCTTTGAGCTTGTGCCGAGCACTGTCCATGGCATCACGCAATATAGCAGCAACCTGTGGAGTAGTCACGAAATCCTGAGCGATGTTGTAAAAAGCAGAACACAATTCCCTAAAAATGGTCATGCTTTCATCAAAACGGTCTATGTCAATACTACTCCTGATGTATGTTTGTCTCCAACTAACATTCGTACTCCATCGGGATAGAATGTATTGTGAAGACACTATTGTTAAACGAAAATGTAGAAGAACAGCAAGAATATGGCAGCATAGAATACCATTTGATTGGAACATAAAGCAATCACATTGAACTTCTGATGACTGTGAGCAATACACGACTTGGTATTTGCTATACACTAACATGTCAAACACCATCTTTTGTTGGTCAACTTCACAAACTATACTTGTGCCATGATGGTTGATTGAGGAGATGTCACAATCGGCCTTTTTTTATAAATTGATCCTGAATGTCTCGAAACATGGAGTTTGTATATTCTCTCTGGAACTACTTCTCTATTGGTAAGTTGGAAACATAAGGGATAATCCCCCTTAAATTAGCAGCGTCACACTCAAGCTCCTTTTGCTCCTTGTCTATAACACAGTTTTGGTATTGGCGAACAAGTTGCAACAAAGAGTTCTTACTATTTAAGAACTTATCGAAAACTGAATGCATGCTCTCACTACGCTGTGTGCTCCTCATACCAGCCCAGAATTTGTCCTTGAAAATACTGACACCCACATGTGTCGGTCAGCAAACACATCTGCCAATGAATAGGAAAAACAAAAAATGCAAAAAAAAAAAAATAGCGTAAGTTAACCCATAAGTGCAACATGCATATTGACTATAAAATAACATCTATAAAGACGCCACACAGAGGCAGCAATAAACCGGAAGATTATACTACCGTTTAGCCAACTAGAATTGTGGAGGTCATACTCTTCAATAAAATCGTGCCAATCTCTCTCAAATGAGTCCTTAGATTTGGATTCAAACACAATCCTCTTCATGCATGTGTTGAGCTGATCGAAACGACGGTAACCTACCAGCTTGATTGATATCTTCTTTAGGATATGCCATATGCACCATCTATGGCGTGTGTTTGGTAATGTGGTCTCTAACGCAGAACGCATCTGCGGGGATTGATCTGTTATAACACATACGGGGGCCTTATCCATGCACTTCAACCAAGTACAAAAAAGCCATTGGAATGTACGAGTGTCCTTATTCCGCAATAATGTACACCCAAGAAGCGTAGACATCCCATGGTGGTTGACACCTACGAAATACCCAAATGACATGTCGTACCTAAACAATGGAAACATAAAAACATGTAACGTAGGTGTAAAATCCAAATGCCTTAGCTGAAAAAAAAATCTAATTAAGTCGAACAAAAAAAATAATAATTTGGTACCTATTAGTCTTGTAAGTAGTGTCAAACGTTACGACATCACCAAAATATTCCCATGCAGCTCTACACCGAGCATCAGCCCAAAACACATTTCTAAGGCTATGGTTTTCGTCCACACCTATTTCAAAGAAAAAGTTCAGATTGAACTCCTTCATCCGTGAGAAGTGCTTAAGTAACTCTTTTGGATCCGTCTCATCTCCAAAAATGCATAAGTAACGGCTAATGTAATTTCTAACATCCTTCTCCGTAAAGGTGAGGTTGGCAAGGCCACCGGCGGCATTGGCTAGTGCCTAATACGTCTTACTCGGTCTAATGCCAGCTTGGTCGTTTTGCTGTATCAGGTCCTTCACATGCATACTTAGCTGACGGTTTGTTGAGAACATTCCAGATAGCTTCAAATTAAGCAAGTGTGAGTGGGATACCTCTACTCGAGAAATTCTCCATTGTCCTATCATCTTATCTAATGCCAAATAGCAACGGGCTTTGTATTTTGTTGAGGCCACCATTTTCCTTCTCTTGGGTGCCTTTACACGGGATGTGCAGTATCCATCTCTGTTACAATGCAAAGCTTGATTAACAACCACCCTCTGACCGTTTCTAGTCTCTCAGCCGGTGGTTCTTATTTTGATGACAAAACCAGTCCAAGCCGCATATCGGTAATAATATGCACGCGCATCTTCTAATGTGCCAAAGCACATTTCCTCCTCGGGCTCTAGCTCCTCGTCATGAATAGCTTGGTTTATAACCTGAAACAAAAAAAAAGAAGAAAAAAACAAATGAAACTCTACCTAATAGTTAACTATGCAAAAGTGGCTAATTTCACTATCGAGTATAACAAATAAAACACACTACGGTAATTTTAGGTGATAATTTCGTGCCATTATGTATGTTAACGTGGATGTTAACTTCGTGTAATTATGGATGTTATTCATATGAACTTATTGATTGCATAAAGTATGAACTTTATACGAATGTTATGCATATAACTAAAGTGCCAAAATTGACAGTTCACTAAATAGTACAATATAAGTATAAATAAGGATACAATTAGTATCATACTTGAAATGTAAGACCCAAGACTTTTGGAAAGGTCTTATTTTGAACTAATTTCAAACCATATATCTATTTACAGTTTTAATTTCATAAATTATCTCATTGAAGGTAATTAAAGGTAGTTTTGATTAATTGGATTTGAAATAAATTAAGATTTTCATCCAAACTCTATAATTATGGATTATTTTTCTATTTACAACTTAAAGTTCTAGAAATCCAAAAATAATGAGTTTGGGCTATTTAAATTAAGATTTTATCTAATTCTACAATTACTGAGTTATTTTATATATTTAAATTGTAAAGTCGATAGTTGTGAAATAATAAGGATTTTTATATGATTTGAACTAAATAATGAATATTTTAAAATATTAATACTAATATTTTGGAAAATGAAGAAATTAAGTATATTATTTCCAACTATTTGATTTGGACATTTTATTGAAAATAATTTGTAAAATTGATGAACAAATAGTATTTTCTATATACAATTAGTGTTGGATTTAAATTGAGTTTCAATTACTATATTATCCACAATTTTATTTGAAATTACTAAAATGCCCCTAGCCCTAATTTTCTCAAAAACCCTAACCCATTACCTGGTTTCCCAAAACCCAGCAGCAGTGACACACTTTCCCTTCCCCCAACTCAATGCGCACCAGCAGCTGCTGCCAAAGAAAGAAAGATACAAAGAAAGAAAGAGAGAACAGAAGGGGAGGACCGGAGGGGAAAGAGAGGAGGAAGGAAGGGAGGTGGCGCCGGTGGGCGTCACTGCTACCGTCGCCGCCGTCGTGATGCCGCCAGGAGGTCGGAACCGAGGAGAGTGAGAAAGCAGTAGCACCGAGAGGGAGAGGTCACTGTTGCTGCCACCGAGCTCGCCGCCACCGCTGCCAATGAAGCCCTCGCCGTCGCAGGTCAGATCTGAAGCGCGAGAGGAGGCCGCGAAGGAGGAGCCGCGCCACCCTTGTTGCCCGAGATCGCCGCCGCTGTTCGCCGCTGCTGGATTCTGTTGGCGCCATCTTGCCTCTGCCAGCGAGCACGAAGAGAGAGAGATCGGACAGAGAGAGAGAAGACTCACGAGGGAGTCACCGTAGGAAGGAGTTCGCTGCCGCGTCCCGTTGTCTGCGCCGTTGTCATTCATCCTCCCTGCTTTCCGACGCCGTCGCCGTTCGCGAAGAAGAGAGGGAGCTCGCATTGCCATTAGATCCACCGTTCCTCACCGTTTCTGTCGCCGCCGTCGGTGCCTTGCTGTTGCCGCCGCCGCCGTGGGGAGATACGCCTCTAAGTTTTTGGCCATCGGAAAACCTCGTCGCCGTCGCCGGAAAAACTCTGCCGGTAAGGGTTTATGTTGGTCTTCGTTTCCTTTGGGTTTCCGGAAGCTTCATTGTCGCTGTATGTTAGTTTCAGCTATCGTCGCCGGAGATCTGGTCGCTGCCGCCACTCGAGGTGGTTACCGGGGCTGCTGCTAAGCCGGTTCAATGAACGCTGCTGGTTTTTTTCTTAGTTCGGTAAGTAGTTGTGTTTTAGAAAACCCTGCATTAGTATCCTATTATGTTTGGTTATAAACTCTGAGGTCTTGGTAACGTAGGTTCGAGTTCTGTATGTTGCGTGTCACTTTTAAGTTGCTGTGAGTATTGCGAAAGTGATCAGAGACCGAGTTGTGGTTTGCTGTTGATTTCGAGTTGAGACGAAAAGGACTCAGTGAGGCGTTTGGGATATGGTTTTGCATCTTGAGGTAGGGGCTTTCAATACAAACTGATTTATTTTAAATTAGAAATTGTTATAAATGGATATGTTGTACAAAATGTATTTCTGGTGGTTATGTGAGTCTTATGAATTGTCTGATTTTATCTTGAATGAATATGGTTGCCTGTTTGATTGAAACAATGTCTGGTTTTGATAAATTGGAGATTTCTGGATTGGTTGATCTGAATGATTTTGACAATTTGAAAGTTGAGTTTTTGTTTTATTGGAAACTGATTTGGTCTTGAACCTATTGGAAAGAGTTGATGATTGGTTTTGTTGGGACCCGAAAAGGGTGGCAAAGTCCAAATTTTAGGGGAGATGCTGCCGAAATTTCTATAAAATCAGATACTCTAATTAAAATGAATTTTTTAAAAAGAGAATGAATTATGCTTTGACTTGAATTACGGATATATGAAATATGTTTGAAGTCTTTTATTAAGAAAATCTTTATACTTTGAATGTAAACTATTTTTGAAAAGGATTAGGTGTTAAAGTCAATTTGAAGATGAAAATAATTATATTTTGGAAGTTGATTAAATAAGTAAATTTGAAGAAGTTTTAATGGATTTAAAAGGAACTTGGATTTTGATTAACTAATTTCACTTTACGACGTTTTAAGAAAAGTTTGAAGTATTTTAGGAAACTTTGACTTAGTAAAACTGAAACAATTTCCGAGCCTTTGGAAAAGGATTTAAGAATGAAACTGAAATTGGTTTTCGGTTTAAATGATTTGGTTTTGGTTTAAGTAAATTGGTTTTGAAATTGGTTCGGAATATTTAGACACATGACTTGGTTTTGGTTTAAATTCAATTTTATTTAGTTAAAACAAGAAGTTAAGGTTTCGGAAGTTTTCAATGAATTTAGGGAATGAGTTAGGTTAATCTCCCCTAAAGTCTTGAGACTCTGCTGAGGAATTTTATGACCAAATCCTGATTTAGAAATGAATGATTTTGAGTCTTTCAAAAGAGATTTTGAGTTTGGCCTGGTTTCATGATTGTTCGGAAGTGTTGGAAAGAGGTGGGAAGTGGCTCCATTTTGAAAAGTAATTCTTGACAAGATGTGAATTGAATAAGTTTGTTATTTAAAAGAAAATGGGCCAAGAATGAATTTGAAATCAGTTATTGAGCCTGATTGATTGTGGATATCATCAAGATTGATGAGTTATTGGTTGGTAGGCGTAAGGCCCGGGTTCGTCCCGCTTATGCTGAGAGATTTGATAATTGACGAGATTGTTGATAAGTCGCTTGCGCCTGGCAAGGACGGTGGTTAATCCCGCTTGTCGAGGTTGCGGCGCCCGCGTAAGGATGGTGGTTAATCCCGCTTACTTGTAGATGTGAGGTCGGAGGCAAAGTATCCCGCTCACATCCTTTCGGATCACAGGAGTGTGCAGGCACTGACATTCTGGACCGTGTGGCGGGCACGTTATCCCAGAGGGTTCCCATTTATACGTGACCGAAGGGCAACATTCCCATGGGAATGTGTCGGGTTGGCAATTGAACCGACAATGTGATATCACAGCCAGTAGGACAGGCATTCATCATTTGCATCTATGTGATATTGTTTGGGTGTGCATATTGTATTTGGGTTGTCTATGTGAATACTTATGTTAACTGCTAACTGTTATACTTGTTGTAATTGCTCTTGATTGTGCTTGAACCACATTAATTGTGATTGTGTTTGAATTGATTGGTTTGTGATGAGTTGGTTGCTGATTGAGCTGTTTGGGCCGGGGGCCGTGTTGGATTGGATGGGCTTGAGGCCGTGATTGGTATATTGAGTCCTAGTTCTGTATAAAGTATCTGACCGATTCAGTATAGACTTAATGAACCTATGCTTGGAACGGGATGATCATTTATACCGCGTAGGTAACTGCTTTCATGGTTGCGGTCTAGGAAAATCTTTTCAGACATTTTCTTTAAGAAAGGAAAAAGGTTTTGTTTTAGAATGTTTGAGAAATTTAGCAAGTCTTCAAAAAGGAATTTTCTGGATTTCGAATGTGAACCTATGGTTTTTTTGGGAAGACTTAAGACGAGTAATGATCACTGAACTCTAAGAGTGATTTTATCTTTACGTATCTTGTTATAGCAATTTCTGTAATCCTATAGTGAGAACAAGCGAGGACGACGTTCTCACTCCCCTACAGGTTATTCCTTTTCAGGATATGGAAGACGAAGCTTCAGGAGAGTTATGTTTATTTTCTGTTTATTCGGTCCTTTTGTATTACCGTAGCTATTGTTTTCCCTCGCCTTTATCTTTATTAAGTTTGTAAGAGGGATAGAAAATTATGATATGTATATTTGTAAACTAGTGTGTGTGTGTGTATATATATATATATATATATATCTTAAGGTTGTATCTGATTTGTTTGTACATGTATGTTTTGATTTTCACGAAAAAGAGTTATCGAAAGGTTATGCGGTTTTAAGTTTTAAACAGGCTCATATTTTAATCTTAAATATTATAAGAGTCGTGGTAATACTCGAGCAATCAGAGTGGCGCAGCCGGAAGCGTGACATTTTGATAGTTAGGGTGTTACATGATACAGCGAACATTGTATGGCTGTGCTAGTGGTTGAAATAATAATAATAGAAATAATAATTTTTATATAGACATAAAAACATGATATGTCTGTTTTTATTTTTTCTTGTCTAATAAAAATTTGTCGATAAGTAAAATAAAATATTCCAATCTTTTAAAAAGACAATATAAAAATTTTATAGTTTTTTATGGATTAATGGGCTGATCATGATAAAATAATTTTTATATATTTATTTATTTTGAATTTTCTAAAAAAATTATTGTTATTAAGCAAATTAAAATAAAAAAATCTATAATTTGATAACTAATTAATCATAAGAAGAAGGAATTAAAAGCATAATTGATTATATAAAAAATAACATAAATATTTATTTAAATAAATATTATTTTCTTCATCCACATATAAAAAAAATAGCATAAACAAAAATTTCAGCATAAACACAATGCAGCAGAATCAAATCATAAACATCTCAAAATAAGAGAAATTTCAGCAGTCCAGCAACAATGCAATGAAGCATGCACCATGTGACCATCAACAATTCAAAATCAGAAAATCAGCAACCAGAGTTACCAATCCAAAATCAGAAAAAATCAGCATAAACAACTCAATGTAGAATCGTGGCAATGTTTCTATTTTGAATCAATAACAGCAAAACAACAATTCACCAAAATAACAAGTACAACAGATTGAATTTAAAAATTAATCTCAGCAGAATTAATAAATTAAATAATTAAATTTATAACTTATCAACGACAGAATTCATCAAATTTCAGAATCATCAATAATATCTCAAAATTCAAAAAATTCAAAATCATCAATAATTTCAGAATCATCAAATAAAAATTCCAAAAAATAATATCTCAAAACTCAAAATCATCAATAATACATCATATGCATATTCAGAATAAATTTCAAATTTCTGAAGAATAGAGTCATAGAGTCAGAGAGAGTTAGTCTGAGACTTGAGACCTGAGGGTTGAAAATTTAAAAAATTTGGCCACATGGAGATGAACTGTGAGACACCACACATAAAAGAGAAGCAGAGAAGAAAAAATGACGCCGACGAGGAAGGGAGAAGTAGAAATGATGAGGAGGGGAGAAGCAGAAACAACGCAGGGGAGGAAAGGAGAAGCTGCGTCGACCCACGACGAGGAGTGAAGAAGTGGCGACGACGACCCACGATGAGGAACAGAGAAGCGGTGACAACGACCCACGGTAAGGAGCAGCGAAGCAGCGACAGAGACACAAAGAGGGCGACAGAGAGAGAGACAAGGGAGAAGGGTTCGGTGATGACAAACGATGCAGAGCTGTGGGGGCTGCGGTGGCTACAGGCTGGGTGACTGTGGGTGGCTACGGTGGCTAGGGTTTTTCTTCTTCTTTCAATCCCAAACATCCTTCAGTTTCAGAGAGGAGAGGCCGAGAGGAGTGGGAGTGGGAGTGGGTTGGGGGTCTTGGATAGGGTATCGAACCGGAAATTCTTTAAAAAAATTGATCGGTTCTAGCAGCTCACTGGTTTACTGTCGGTTCAACCGGTTCTCTGACCGATTTTTTGCTAGACGGTTTATGGGGCTAACCAAACCAGACTAATTACCAAAAAAAATTTAAATACTACAAAAAAATACTTCTTATTTTAGAGATCAACATGATAAAAATATTTTTAAAAATTAAAAAATATAACAAAAATAATAAAACAAAAACTAAAGTGCTAAAATTGGCAGTTCACTAAATAGTACAGTATAGGTATAAATGAGCGTAAAAAATACACAAAAAATAATCCGGATTATTACCATACCTCATCAGAGCTAGTGTAGTTTTTCACATTCTCGGAAATTGATTGACTGACAACAATCTCGTCGGGTGAGTCCGTCTGCTGTTTAAATTATTCAGCACCTTCTGCCATAGATACTGTATTAAGGTCGAATTCAATTGCCATACAAATTGCAATGATAAAGACGATTTCTTGTAAAATTTCTTGGCTTATACACTATTGTGCTTGCAATGGTGTTATTCTTGTGATTTTTGAATTAACATGATTGAATTAACATAAGGTATATATTAGGGTAGGTGTAAGACCCAGATTTTGAAAATTTAATAATAAATTATTTATGATTTATTTTATTTATTTGAGAGCATATTTTCAGAAATTTTTGTATTAATTAAGTACTTTCTTATTATTGATTTAAAGTTTTAGTGATTTAAAAACAGTGAGGATTTTATATGCGCTAATTTGAATAATTAGATTTTGAACATTATTTTATAATTTTAAAAGAAAATTAATTTGATTATCTCTAATTATTGAATTTGAGTCTTTATTTGAAAAATAAATTATAAGTTGATAATTAAATAGTATTTTCATAGATATTATTATTTGATTAAATTTGATTTCAAATTATTACTCTATTACCTTCAATTTTATTGAAATTACTAAATTATCCGAAATTCTCAATTTCAAATAGAAAACCTTAAATTCCCAATTCCAAACCCTAATTTTACTAACCCTAATCCCTTCTACCCAACCCACACACACGTAACCCCCTCCCTTCACACTCGTTCACCCCCCAATTAGCCACGTTACCCACTCCTTACCGCTATTCACTCACCATCACCATTCCCTTTTTCCTTTTATCCCCACCCACACCCACGCAACAAAAGAAAGAAAGAAATCAGAAAGGGAAAGAATGGAAACTGGGGGGGCTTGAGGGGAAAACAGAGATCAGAGGGAGAGTGTGACGGAACAGAGGAAGGAGGATCGCCGGGCTGTGCTGCTCCCTGCGCCGGTTGTCATCGCTGCCGCGAGAGCTAGAGAAGGAGAGAAGTAAAAGCGCGAAGACAGAGAGATCAACGGAGACGTTCACGCTGTTCGTCCTTGTCACTGCCATGCGTTGCCGCCGCCGCCGTTAGTTCAGCTGCCGTCGAGCTCGCATCAACCGTCGCCATGGAAACTGCCACCATCATCTCCAAAGCCGCGTCATCGATTAGGTTAGGGAGAAGGAGAATCGCGAGCAACCAGAGGAGGAGAAGAACGCGTGGTGGTGGGTGTTCTCTTAGCCATCGCCACCACCGGAGTCACAAACCAAGGTGGAGGAGAAAGCCATCTTCCCCGTTGCTGTTATAGTCGTCCGTACTACTGCCGCTGAAGGAAGGCCGTTCAGTCACCCTCATCAAGTTGCATGTGGCTGTTAGAGCTCCTTGTCTCTGCTCTGATCGTCGGAAGTCACCGACGAAGTTTTGGTCGCCTCATTCCACTATTCTTTTGAATTCCGTAAGTTGCACTCATTCCAAAAACCCTCACTGTTACCATTCTTTTTCATGGTTGTTGAGAACCTTGAGATATTAATGTATTAGGGTTGTGTAAATGCCGCTGCAAATTGTTCGATGATATTGCTATTGTGGAGAGTTGTTGGTGAGGCTAATGCCACTGCTGTTGCTAATCCGGTTTGAGGCTGTTGCTACTGCTGCGAGTTAGAACGAAGTTGGGGTCACGCCTAACTTTGTGGGTTTCGACTAACTAAGGTAGGGGATTTGTTTTAAAAGTAAAGGTTTTAACTTATAAATGCTACTAAAATTAAATGAGTAACTGCAAATGGTTCATGGTTGCTTTGTGTGAATAATTGACGGAATTGAGTTGAATTATAACTGTAGTTGGTGATTGATTTGATGATTGTGCGTGTTGAATGTTGTAAGGGATAGTCTATACAAGATATGTTACTTGCAGCTGTGTATACTGCTTATGATTGATGGTTTATCATGTGTTTGTTTGTTGAAAAGTGTATAGTGAATTTTTGTTATGATAAAGATGCAGAAAAGTGAGTTTGAGTTATGAGTGGGCCTTTGCAACAAGGGGTAAATTAATGAATATAAACTCTTAGAGCTGTGTTGATTATGCTAGAAACTTTAATTAGTCAAAAGAAAGGTAAAATTATGGTTTTAGATGAATCCTAGGCTTGAATATAGGATTTATAGGATTTGGTATGTGAGGTTGTTGGAAATGTTTTGTGCAGAATTTCTGCAGAAATATGCATAATTGGCAGTAAAACGAATGATTTTCTGGGAGCAGTCCAGACCAAATTTTTAGATGATATTATTTTTCTGTAAAACTTTAGTGTGTGTTGAACATGTCATAAAAATTTCAGAGAATTTGGCCAAGCGGTTTGGAAGATATGATTTTTTGAAGTTTAGTGGTTGCTGCAGATTTTTCTGGTTTTCTGGTTCTGCAGTACCAACTTTCAGATGCTATAACTTTTAATTTAAACAGAATTTTGAGTTGATTCCAAAAGGATTTTAAAGATCTATCAGTCTATTTTAAATGAGTACAAGTTTCATGTTCATATCTATTTTGTAGACTTAGATAAGTCACTTGGAAAATCAGTTGTTTGCTGGAAACTCTGAACTGGTTTGTGAAAACAGGGCTGTGTTCCTAAGCTCATAACTTTTTCATGTGACATGGTAATAATCTGAACTTTAGTTTTCTGGAAAGCTGAAAGAGTCTTGTCTAAGTACATAAATTTTGAAAGGCAATGGATGAGAACTGGATTTTTAGTGAATTTAACAAATTTACTGCTCACTGCTGTTTTTCTGCAATGATAGCAGAATTTTAAAACATTTGTACAATTTTCAGTTATGGTCGGAATGCCCCAGAACCAAGTTTTATTTTTTAAACCCGTGATTTTACAATAACTAAAGGGATTAAAGAGAGTATAATGACCAATTAAGAATGTTTACCTGGTAAATAGTTAAGGAAAGTTTGAACGTTGTTAAAGCTGAGGGAACCCGTAAGGGTGGTTTTAGTGCTATTTTAGAGGAGATTATGTCCGAATTTCTATAAAAGTTCAAGGAATTAGTTTAATAAAAATGTGTAAGTTGCTCCTAAGAAAGGTTAAAGTTAAAGACAATGATATTGAGAGATAAAGTGAAGAAAGAAAAATGAGGAACAAGGAATGAAATAAAAGTTGAGAATTATATTGAATGGGCCTTGTGCCGAACTGCTAATGCGAAAGTGCCCGCCTAATGGATAGCCTGAGATTGCTAATGCGGGAATGTTCGCCTAATTGATAGCACTGTTCCTTACTGTGATACACATTGAAATGTTATTATAATGAGGCCTAATTGACACGGGTAACCGTGATGCCAAGGTGTCTAATTGACACAGTAAAGGGACCATACTCGGGGTTCACTCTGAGTAACGTCGGGTTGCGGGTAGACAACCGACGCATGAGCTCATGGCCTGCGCTAGGAACAGACATGCATCATCTTGTTTGCGCATTTACATTTGATTGTGTTTGCTTTATTTTATTTATTTGTGCTTGTGCTGTTGTTTTGGTGATGTGCTTACGTGCTTTATGGATATTTTACTTGTGTTGTGATCTTAATAAAGTAATTAGGAATGATGTTTATGGATAAGGAATTGTTAATGTGATTGGAATTTTGTTTAATTAACGTGAATTAAAGGAAGGAACTTAAAACTATTTTAAGTGAAATTGTTTTTATGATATGAATTAGCTATTTGTATTTACTCTGTTTAATGCGGCATTCATATTCCCTACTGAGAACTAGTGGTTTGTTCTCACCCCAAAATCTTCCACCCTTTCAGTGACAGGTTCAGAGACTCAGTTTGAAGTCGCGGGCGATTAGGAGTTTTATTTAAGTTTATGTGTTGAGTTGCTTTTATAGAATTCCCTCGCCCTTGTTTTTTTTTTATTTTATTTTATACAGAGGGATAGGAGTTGTAACTGAGTTTCTTTTGTATTCTTTTGTAAGATATTTATTATTATTAATAATTATGTGACTAGTATTTTTTTTGAGATCTTTGATATATGATTTTAAGTAATAAAAACAAAAGTTTTCGGCTTTTTCCTAAAAATTGAAATGCGAAATCGAACTAAAGGCTCAATATTAAATAGTAAATAAGGAAAACAGGTCAGTAACACCTTGCTTTGGTACGATCATGACGTGCTGAAAGTTAGGGCGTTACAGTAGGTTTCATGTTTCATATCTCCAATAATTGATGATAAATACCATAACGGACAAAGAATCAATTGCAATTATTTAATGTAATTGATATTATAATTACCGTTCTTAATTATTATTATTATTAATCTTTAATGTATTCTTATATATAAAAATCAAATTATAAAAAGGAATATTAAGTATTGATTCCAAAAATGCCTAATAAAAAGGGGATATGATTTTATAATTAATGTCATTAATTGGATTTGATAAGAATATGATAAGTGGAACGATAAGAGAGTGGGATAAAAAATAAAACTGTTATTAAGTGATGTAAATGAAGTAAATTACGAAAAGTTTTGGCTAATTATGGCTGAAAAGTTTTGGTTACCAAACTTTTCCCTTCTTTGACTAATTTCAAGTGTGGTTGAAGAATCAAAGGGTCAGTGTAGTGAACCTATTATGTTATCATAATCTTACACTTTATATTGTTACTACTACAAGAGTGTATTGAACCTATTACATTACTATAATCTTCTGAAAAACTTTTAGTGATACTGCTAGCATTACATTGTTTGTTCATTTCCCATTTCTATAGTAGTAATTATATTATGGACAGAGGTAAGTAGTGCTAAGCATATCTCTCTATAATCAAGTAATATATAAAATATAAATAAACACACCAAACATAATTATATTCTAATATAAATCTTAAAATCTCATCCAAATTAAAAATTCTACATCAACCAAAATATTATATAATCTCATCCAAGTCTACACAAGTCAAATAACAAAAGAAATATCCAAACAAGATTAATAAGTATGCAGCAATTATTAGTATGCAAATAAATAATAGCTAGAATAATAAGCAAGCAGCAAGAACAATAATAGCTAGGCAAATTCAATAACTACATAGCAAAAAATTTAATAACACCTAATAAAAAATTAGCAAAAGAATTATTAGCAAGAACTGAACAATTATTAGCAAAAAGTTTAACAACTCAACAAGAACAATGACAACAACAACAATCACTAACAAATCAACAAGAGCTATAAAGCAATAACTACAAAAACTAAACAATTATTAGTAAAAAAACTTAAGTAATCAAGAACAATAACAGCAAATAAATTGAATAACTACAAGAACTGAAAATATATGCAACAACAACATAACAATTAACAAGAAGAATTAGAAACAAGAAGAACAACTAACAGAGGAAGAAGAAGAACAATCAGCGATGAGATGCTGAAGAACTGAATTGAGTAACAGAGTCACAAACTATACCTGAACGCCAGAAGGAATGGAGCTAGAGGCGAGCAGGTCCGAAAGCGACAGCAACGAGAGGCAGAAGACGACGACAAGGCAACGTCAAAACTCGTAGAGTGGTAGACAGAGGAACTCGTAGCTTCAAGCTCTAGGAGAGGAAGGGGACACACCATCGGAGAGGGCAAAAAAGGGTTAGGACAAAAGGGGTTAGGGTTTTTTATTAAAAAAATGAAAACAAGATGGAATAAGGAGAGGGATGAGGGCAACCTACCTGGACAATTGAGGAGAGACACAAGTCTGGCGACAGAGGAAGCAACTCTGTTTGAGGCAACGAAACACAATACAGGTGAGTTGACGCAGACTTTGGGGAGAATGGAGGTGGGCAGCGCTGGCGGAGGGTGGCCAGAGGGACTGCCGGTGGTAGTTGCAAGGGAGAAGAAAGGAGAGAATGGGAGAGAGAGAGAGAGAAGAGTGTTCTCGAAAGTGAGGGGAATGGGCCACGCATTTTGAATTTAGATCAGGTTTACCATCGAATTTACCGGCGGATAAATCCGACAGTAATGCATTGCGTATGACCAAAACGTAGCCTTCTATAAATTGAGCTTTATCGGCAGATAAATCCGCCGGTAATGCTCGTGCCAATTTTTCTTTTTTCCCTCTAAATATTACCAATGAATTTACTATCAAAAAATCTAATCCGATGGTAACTTTTTTTCCGCTGGTAAATCCATCGCTAATGTTCGACGCTAATTCAGATGGTATTTAGCATTTTTCTTGTAGTGTTTGACCATTCGATACTCTACACTGTGACAAATGCTATAGTTCTTGATGGCTAAGTGAACGGACTTTCTACTGTATAATTTATGACCAACTCTTAGCTACACACAACCATCAATGTTATAGTCATCAACGCTCCCAGATCGAAAGACATCAGTTTCACTTGCATAGCATTTAGGTCCAATGTTGAATAATGGCTTGGAACTTATGGTGCTGGCAAGATATGTTGTGAGAAAGTATAATACTATAATTGAGTTTTTGGGCCAAATTTCGTATTGTCATTGTTATCACTATCATTATTAGAACCAGACTGGACCATACCCACTCATCTTCTGACTCAGACTCTTCGAAAATCAAATTAGTACCAAGTTCGGGTATTGGGAGAGAAGATCAAATTCTCATGGGGGATTCGATTCTTCCTGCATGGCTATGTCCTGCCGCACAACTCATTGGAATTGACCATGAGAAGAAGATCTACCGTCAATGTCTACGTACGAACTCAATTCAAAGCTCCATCACTTGTTCAATCACAATCTTTTCATGGAATTCGAACATAGCTCGCACATGTTCATCATCCTTTAGTCAGAATACCGTATACCAAATATTTCACATGGCGTCCAATGAACTGTACTGATACTCAATTTTTTGAACATGCTTAATTCCAAACAATCTCATATTGATCAAAATCAGATTTTTAAGTTCTGTCAACGAATACAATCACTAAGTATGCCTAATAATAAAATTACTGTTTTCAAAATGTGCACCATTATTTTTATGTACTATTGTTATATTCAAATAAACAATAATTATATGTTCACTAGCTATTTTGTGAATTTGTCTTTGTAAAAAAAAGA
>NC_029791.2:21299520-21319240 GCF_000816755.2 Arachis ipaensis | reverse complement strand
GGCACAGGCCTTCATTTGAAAGCAATCAGCTTGCTTGACTTCAATCTTTACAGACCAACTACACTACAAGAAAAACACTCATTCAGGTACATTTGAAAGTGTAGCCAAAAGTGGAAAAAAATGATGCCTTAGGCTACGGCTACGCTTTTTGGGCTACGGCTACGCTTTTGGGGTGATTCCTGTTCGACCGTTTCCTATTCTCAAAGGCTACGCTTTTCTGCACCAAGGGCTACGCTTTTGGCGTTTGGGAATAGGGTGTGCTTTTCAAGTGATGTTGTCCAGGACCAAAGGCTACGCTTTTCAGCTTCCATTTTTGCCAGAATAGGCTACACTTTTCAATGCTACTGCATCACCTGTAAAGCGTAGCCACATTATATACCATGGTTACTTTTTATAAGTGTAGCATTAGGTCCCTTGTTTTTTTTTTCTTGTATACTATAACTACTGTATATAAGTGTAGCCTTAGGTCTCGTTTTTTTTGTATATATATAAAATTAACTAATAATTATTAATACAACATAATAGTTAATATGATTACATGTATAATAATTCTGCATTTTTATTTAAATGAGTTGAATATTATAAAATAAAAATAAATACATAATTATACTAAATAATTTTTTTAAATAATAAAAATTATCTCTAACCAAAATATATTTATAATAATGATCCAAAAGTACTAGAATGAAGTTAATTGTAAAAATTCATACATCTTACACTAAAGTAAGCATACCCATATCAAAATAACCATAATATCACTTAGAATTTACTACTAATACTCTACAAAGAAATATATCCTACATACATAAGTATCTTCTAATAAAAGTCATTAGTCAACCATACATGTAAAGATTCTAAACAGTACTCTATCTTAGCCAATAAACCACAATAATAATCAGCTTAATCTTCATTGTTATCCTACATAATTATATAGAAAAATATTCATAATGACATTCGTAATTATAAAAATTAAATGAAATTTTTGTTATATCAAGATTTTAGTATACAAAAATTATAAAAGTTTTTTGGATTTTACATATATAAGCCTATTGCGCATTTCATCAAACAACTCAAGTGCAAAATCACCCGGAGCATACAATCAATAAGCTCATAAATCAAACCAGCAACATTATTAACAAAACGCGCAGGCTTCCTATCTCTATCTCAGCATGCATATTTCTTACCATAACAAAACAGATAAGCCAACATTCAAAAACAAAAACAAGGATCCAATAGTGGAAATTCCAAAAGCAAATTCACACAATAAAATAAAACAAATAAAAAAGCTACTAGAAAGCAAGCTGACTCTGACACTGACATTGTATCAAACACCTTGAAGGTGAGCAAAACTTGAAACGCATCAAACCCTCAATTACTAAGTTCCTTATATATATACATCTACTACTAAAGATTACATTCTACATCTACTACTAAAAATTAGATATAGTATACAAAGATTACTCATCAAACCTACTGATGTGTTCCTATCTTTGTTAAGTGCAAGAAATGAACGCAAACGATGGAGATGATTGCTGTCCTTTTCTCTGTAAAATGAGGAAAGTATGAATCATTTTGTAACAAAATGTTTAAATCATGGTTATTGAGAGAGCAACTTATTTCAACATTGTGATCAAAGCATGCTAACTATGAAAATTCAATAGAAAATTGGATCACTGCTAACCACATATGTTGTCATATTGGTTGCGTTTCCTCCAATTGGTGTCACGGGTAAAGACGACATCTTCTTCCCTCTAGGTGTGATCAACTTTGTAAGAGATAATGTCCTCGAAATCATAGGCTTTTTCGGCACCTCTGTGGAAGAACCTTCAAGTGCTAGAATTGAAGCCTTTTCAGTGTTCCCTAACTTAAAGATAAGTTTGGGAATAAGGGCTTTAATATTTGATTTATTTTTTGGTTGTAACTCATTGATACTGGAGAAAGCAGGGCTTGTAGAAGGCATGTTAATTCTCAAGAATTCCTCTCTTGCTTCATCAAGATTTCTTGCAGGTATTTCCAACATAAAATTTTGCCTTCTTCCATGTTGTCTACTAGGTAGTTCAGTTATTTCACTTGATTCTACACCCTATACATGAAGAATCATACATAGCCTTTGTTAAGCTTCAGATGCAAATGTCTCTCATACATGTGTTTCAGATGGAGCATTACCAATTCAATTATGAAGATTTACACCAATGACGGTTACCCTTTTTTGCATGGAATGCATATGCCTTATGCATGTGATGTTTTGCCACAAAATTATGTCATGAACACAATCTAATTTCATGTAACTTCTAAACATGCCACTGAGTGTATAGGACAGCCATAGAATCCATAATCGTCTTTTGGGTTATTTTTGTCAGCATCAAAATTTTTCAGGTACCATTTTAATAGTTTAAAAATAAAAGTATAGAAGTTTCCAGTAATGTAGTTTTCGAATTTAACCAACACCAATCAATAGGCATCCAATGGAACAAAAGGAAAACTATACAAGTTTTTCAATAGTGTAGTTTAGGAATCTAATCAGCCTAGTTAGTACTAATAGTTACATGCACTATGAGTATGCTTTGATGCTCATGGATAATTGGAAAAAAAAAAGACAACCTAGAAGAAGGTGGAAATTAGGGCAGAACCAGATACCACAGGGTAGAAGAGCAGCAGGCGTAATCAAAGAAGGCAAAAGGTGAGTCGTTGTCCTCGTGGTGTAAGTTAAGGGTGTTCAACGGCCAGGTGAAGATGGAACCGGCGATGGAGTTCGCGGCTCAGAGGCTGCGAAACAGAGGAGTGGCGGCAAAGACAACAGACACTGGTGGTGCTACGTGAGCAGTGAAAAGCAGTTCGAAGATGATGGCAACAGAAAAATCATAGTATAGAAATCATAGTAACAACCTAAATAGAAAATCATAGTAAAAACAAAAAAATGGAAAAAGAAAAATAACAAGAACATAAATCAACTAATAGAATCAACCAACAGAATAGAATCACAATAATAACAAGTTAACTATAATAATTTAAAAAGAAAACTCAAGTAATAACAACATAAATTAAAGATGTAAGATTCTGCTTGAAAGGGTACCAAAAATTTTGAAACCATTACTAATTAAGAAGGCCCCAAAGTTTGGAATCAGTAGCAGCAAGTCTTATTGATGAATATGAGATTTGATACTATAATTTTTAATTGTAGTTGATAAGAAGAAAGATGATTACAAGTGCCGAAGAAAGCATAAAGCAGAAAGACAGCAAATCAGAAATCTATGGGAATCTGCAGGCTGTGTTTATAGAAATGGATAGCACTCAAGATATAAGCATAAGCCTTCAAACCTTGTCCCAATTGAAGAATAGCTAAGTTCATATTATTCATCTTGAATTATGATTTTTCACAGAACCTTGTCCTAAATGGTGAAGATAAAGGAGAAAACAAGAAGAGTACATTTCATCTTGAGAAACACATTGATACATATCTACTAGTCAGGTACGTGATTTTCAGTTTGTTTTCAATTTCAGTTTATCAATTGTATTTGTGTGGATTTAAGCTGTTCTGGTTTAGTTTCTTTCTTTTTTAATGTTTATCTAATTTTGTACCTATATTTATAGGATTTTGTACATATAAATCAAGCAAATCTAAATCAAGCATACCTTGTAGAGAGGCTAGAACTCTTACCTATTTACATCAGCACCCTGAAGTATTGCAAGCAACTTAACAAAACTATCAAAATTGACGATTCAAGGAAAGGGTCAAATTCAATCTGATATCACCATAAGGCTGTTCTTGATGTACGTCAATATGTCCATAACTCTTCAAAACCTATAATGCAACATTCAAATTGGCATCACCAAGAAAAGAGAATACTAAATTCTAGGAGAGGGTTAGGGGGGGGGAACACTCCATTGGTTACAAGAATATATAAGTTCAATTTGAAGGACTTTATTGAGTATGATGCTATGGTGAAGAATGCTTTTGAATGGGGATTGTTTTTTTTTTAATAAGAGAAAAAGTCATAAAAAATTTTTTCATGTTTTCTGTAAATTTAGTGTGAATCTTCATTCTTCACCAAAGACATTTCCCTTTCAACAATTATAGATATTCATATATACAAATTTGAATAGTATGTGGTGTGCCTATTGAATATTGAAACCAAAAAATGCTTGACAATTAGTACAGTAGTAGTAGTAGTAAGCAAGGATCAAATTTCTAGAAGCTTTGGCAGAAGTTATGCATGTCTTCCATAACGGACTAATTAACTATATATAGTATTTAAAAGAAACGACAATACAGGGGGAAATAGAGGGTTTAAATTTTGATATGAACAATCTGACACAGTGGCATATTGCTCATTCAGCAGCTATCCTTACATAGAGGATAACCCATTCCTAAATATTACAAATTGAACCCTTGCTTTCATTCGTATCTACCACCGTATTTTCAACCAATTTTGACAAATCGTCCTTTTTCCTTATTCATTTATTTTCACAGTATCAAGGTATTGGTCTCATAGAACAAATATAAAAATTAACAACACTTTATATGAACCCAAAAGGAGAGTACCTTAAGATGATGATAAAATGTGAAATAGAACTTACATGTAAGACCCTGTAAAAAATTAAAACATTCAAATAAAATGAGTGGTGTGTGGCGGTAAGTGGTGACTGGGGGTGAGTGGTGACTGGGGTGCGACGATAGTGAAGAAGCAGAGAGATGACGAGCTTTGGAGGGAATGGGTTTTCTTCTCTAAATGGGTTTTCGATCTTCTCTGAAAGGGTTTTTTCGTGCTTTGGAGCAGAGAGATGACGAGCTTTGGAGGGAATGGGTGCTTTGGAGGTTTCCTTCTCTGATATGAAAGGGTGCTTTGGGGGGAATAGGTCAAAATTTCACTAAGTGTGTGAGCTGAATGTGCGTGCTTACAGGAAAAAAATTAAGAGGAAAAAAATTCACCAAGCGTCAAGTTTTTTGCTCTAGATACATTAAACATCACTTTTAAAACGCACCCAAAACTTAACAAATAGGTTACCCTCTAAAAGCATCCTCTTTGATACAAAAAGTGAACCTATAGATATCAACCTATGGCTACGCTTTATGAGTGATTTCTATAATACCTGAGGCTACACTTTTTAAATGACGCCACAATTGTATATCATTTTCTCTTATAAAAAGACAACACTGCACGGAGAAAAGCATAACCTATTCATAGAATATGAATAGGCTACACTTTTCAAATGTAGCTTAAAAAAATGTGGCTGAATGAATATTTTTCTTGTAATGCTATGAACTTCCACATGTCATGGCCCCTATATATCTCCTAAAGAATTATTTAATTTAAATCTGAGTGATCATAAATATTGAAATATTAGTGTTCCATAAAAATACAATGGTATATGTGAACAGCTTCTGCATAATATATCAAGGGAACCTTCTGCAACGTGTAAGAACAAAAATTGTCCACGATGGACGGACTCCTTATGTATCATGTCTCTGTGCAAAGGTAGGCATGCCTAGCTGCGTTACCGTCTTACCGATAAAGTTTTAGATAATTAGATTGATGAAGTTTGTCTTTTTTTCATGTGCATGACTTGTGCTATAATCCTTTCTATAAAGGGTCCAACAACAAACCACATTCGAAAAGGGTCCCTCTTTTTAGCATGTGCTATTTTTAGTTTAACATTTCAGTATCATATTTTTAATTGGCCCGGTAAACGTAAACAATAGTTCTCAACATGCTCCTGTATCTTGACACCATAATAGCCGGAGTGGCTGGCACACTAATCATTTCGTACTGCTTGTACTTGGCCAAGAGGGCAGCACTACCACCACTTGATGGTCACCGAAAGAAGCCACCCATGGCCGCAGGTCGGTGGCCGTTGATAGGTCATCTTCACCTCCTAGGCGGTTCAGGCCAGCTACCATACGAAAAATTTGGAGACTTAGCAGACTTGTACGGACCCATATTCAGCATCAGAATCGGTGTTCACACTGCCGTGGTTGTGAGCTCTTGGGAGTTAGCCAAGGAGTGTTTCACAACCCTGGATGCCATCGTCTCCTCTCGTCCCAAGTTCACCGCCGCAAAGATTCTTACATACGATTATGTCAATTTCGCGTTCGCTCCTTACGGTAAGTTTTGGCGCGAGATTCGCAAGATAGTCGCTTCAGAGTTACTCTCCGCTCACCGGTTCGAGATGCTTCGGGGTATTAGGGATTCAGAGGTGGAGACATCGGTGAAGGAGATTTACAGAAAATGCGTCGATAAAAGTGATGTGGTGGAGATGAAGAGGTGGTTGGGGGATTTGAACCTGAACACGGTTCTCAGGATGGTTGCGGGGAAGCGATACACGGCGAGAAGCGAAGATGAGTGGCGAGAAGTAGGGAGGATCAGGAGGGCGTTCAGGGAGTTCTTTCGTCTGACGGGTGTGCACGTGATTGGGGACGCCATTCCTTTTCTTGGATGGCTTGATTTTGGTGGCCAAGTGAAGGAGATGAAGAAGACTGCTAAGGAGATGGACGAGATCATTTGTGAGTGGTTGAAAGATCATCGGAGAAGAAGAGAGTGCGGTGATGATGATCAGAGTGAGGCCGAAACAGAACAAGACTTCATTGACGTCTTGCTTTCTGTCCTTCATAATGGCGCTGATCTTGATGGTTATGATCTTGACACTGTCATCAAAGCCACCTCTTTGGTATGCACCTCATTCACGTCTTGCTTTGTCATTGATTTTGTTATGAATGGATGATTAACAAATTAATTTTACCAAAATATTCATAAATTAATTTTTGGCCTTTTCAAAAGAAAAATATTATATAATTAATATTTTTTATTTTTTATCTTACATTTAAATCAAATACTAATCAATTCTCCACTTTTTTTTTTTACACTAAAAATGTTGGCTCTTTTTAATATTTTTTCTTTTAAAAATGAGTAATACTAGAGGATTATCAAAATTTATTATTTTTAACCTTAGTTAGATATTAATGTTTGAAAGTATGGGATAAACTATGTTATTGAATTATTAGACTAAAAAAATAAACTAAAAGAATTAAGTTAATAGCTAAATTATAGTAAAAACTAAAAATCAATAAATTTATGGTCTCTAGTATTTTTGTTTAAAAAAAGTTATTAACAAAATCAATGAATAATTTAATCTCTTATTTTTTAAATATTTGGACAATTTAATTATTCAACTAAAGAATAAAGCTTAGTTTATTATTTTATCATAAATTAATTTATTGAGTTACGTTACGTGTACACCAAAATCAGCCATCAAAATTAGCCACCAGTATAAAATACATACTGAAATATAAATATACATTGAAAATAAATTAAACCATACATATATACAAATACATTAGTAGCTAATTTTAATGGCTGATTTTAGATAAAATAAATATTATATATATAAAATATTAAGTTAAATAAAATAATTTTATAAGATTGTTCTCTCGAATAATTTTTTGAGAAAGCCTAAGGCCAACAATTTTTATGTTATGTTTTGTGGTCAGTATTTAACTACCAAAAAAAAAAGTGAATGATCTTTTATCATTGGATATAATCTCATACCATTAAAAATATTATTAATGGCTAATTGATAATTACAAAATACAAAAATTACTGCTCCCTAGTACTCCTCTAACTTTTTTTTTATCGGGTGACTCTTCCTCAAAACTTATTTAAACCTACTCCTTTAATTTGAGAAAAATTTAAGGGTTAACAATTTTGTTTATATTGACTAGTATTTTTAGTTAGTAATTCAATATTTTTAGTCCAAACAGTCTAATTTCATATTTTTAAATATTACTAATTAATTATTATTGGCTAATATTAAATTTTACTTGTCTTCTAATAAATGAGGAGTGCTAGGGGTCAATAGATTATGTGATTTGTAGCCATCAATAATATGTTTAATGGTGTGAGATTATATCTAATGATATAAGATTATTCATTTTTTTTTATAGTTAAATGCTGGCCAAAATTTAATAAAAGTGTTGATCCTCTAGACTTTCTCTAAATAAATTTTGATTATTTATGCTGATTTTTTATTATCTTCTAAAAATTATTGTACTTTTAAATAATGGTGACCTCTTTTGCATCATTTGGCAGATGATAATTTCAGGGGCAACGGATACAACAGCAGTTACAATGATATGGACACTTTCGTTGCTAATAAATCATCAGCACGCTTTGAAGAAAGTTCGGGACGAACTAGATGAACAAGTAGGCAAGGAGAGACTAGTGAAGGAATCAGATATTAACAAGCTAACATACCTTCAAGCTGTGGTAAAAGAATCAATGCGATTGTACCCGGCTGGGCCACTCTCAGGACCTCGAGAATTCACGGAAGATTGTACCTTGGGAGGTTATCATATCAAAGCAGGTACACGAATGCTCTTGAACATTTGGAAGCTTCACAGAGATCCTCGCGTATGGTTAGATCCATTGGAATTCAAGCCAGAAAGGTTTCTAACCACACACAAGGATATGGATGTGAAGGGTCAGCATTTCGAGCTTCTTCCCTTTGGCGGTGGAAGAAGGTCGTGTCCTGGGATAACGTTTGGGATTCAAATGACTCATTTGGCATTGGCTGCATTCTTGCATGCATTTGAGGTAACTACACCCTTTGATGCTCCCGTCGATATGAGTGCCTCATTTGGACTCACAATGATGAAAGCCACACCACTCGAGCTTTTGCTCAAACCTCGTCTATCTCCTTCTATTTATCATTGAATGCACTACCCTCTTCGGCTCTTCCATTTGTATAATGGTCGTGTCGTACGGACCTGGTTCGAGTCATCGAGTGTTAGAAAATTATTGTTGATGTACCATTTTATTTTAGTACCATATATTATATATGTATAAAATTACTTCCTAATCTTGCGCCTGCGGCGTTGCATGATTTTTATCTAAAGTGGGAAACAACTAAATTACTAAACAAAAGAAGTTTATAAACATACTGTTTGATTATTTTTTATGTAGAGTTAAAGAGTAAAACTCGAATCCGAGATATTTAAGTGAGAATAGAAGACTATACCATTTGAGTTATAATTCGAATTGGTGATACCTTTTGATCTTATTTGAAAAGAATGTAGTGTATGTATTCTCTAACTATTGATTTATTGGTGAGTGATAAGCAAATGGATTTGTCAAAAAAAATCATATATATAATATTTGTGCATTTTTTAATAACAAGGCTAGATAATCTATTTTTTTCGGTTAATATCAACTAATTTTTTAAAAATGATTTTATTTATTCGAAATTTAGAGTCTAAATTATAAACAATAAACTATAAATTTTAACTTATAAGCTTAAATTTTAAAGTCGGTTAATAATATTGACAAACGAACTAAAAGTTAATTCCATGTATACTTTTTCTTTTTTAATATATCTTTTATATTTTAGTATGAAAAAATATAAAAAATAAAAAAAATTAATTTTTATCCAATAAATCAAACAACAATGCTACACATACAAGTAATTTTGTAAAAACCAACTAAATTGGCGCAAGTCCAGCAAAAACTAATGCGTTTGACGCATGTACATGTCACATGCTTCTTTTTCTCTGTTGCTTTTTGTTGATACATATATAGTACAAAAATTTTTATTGTGAATGAATTTTATTAATTGGATAAGTTAATATTATGGATATATGATCCTTCAAATATTTCTGTATTTTGTACTAAATTTTCTGTGCTTAATAATTTTAGTGAACATATATATTTTATTAGTTAAGCGAGTCATCCTTCAAAAATTTATGTGTTGTATATCAAAAATTTTTTATTGCGCTACAAAATTTCTATACTTAATAGTTTTATTGAACATATATTATTCGAACGACTGTAAATTGTATAGTATTGAATATTGATTTAATTTTTTTTATCCAAACCGATTTAAACTATTGTGATTTGAATTGGATGATTTTTATTCTATACAAATTTTAAATTTTATAATTCAAAAATTTTAATTTTTTTTCCATCCAAATTTTAAATTTTAATTATTTTTTAAATTGTTACATTTTTTCTAAAATCGAATAACTCAATCCTATTCAAATCACAGTAATTTGACAGAAATTAATTAAAGAATGGAAGTAAAAATGGTGTTGTTTAATTATATTGTTGTATGGAGTGTAATCCACAAATGTGGATCTGCAAAACTTAGTAACCTGCAAAATGCAGGTTACGTTTTGAGTGCAACAAAAAAAAGGAAAAGCTGCATGCAGGCTCTAAAACACAGCTTGCGTTTGGCAGAGAAGCAGCTTGAAACCTCGAAACCTATTCCTGTTACCTACATGCAGACATTGACTGAACGGTTGACCGCTTGGAAACTTCCAAAACGCAAGTTGCGTTTGGTAGCAGTTAGGAGTAAAACGCAGGTTGCGTTTGGCATGTTTTTTGGCTGCATGAACGATTATTATTATTATTATTATTAATAATGTTGTTATTGTTATTATTGTTATTATTATAAGTAGTATTATTATGATTAGTAACCGTATTATCATCATCATCATCATTGTTGTTGTTGTTGTTGTTGTTGAATTTTTTTTTGCAGGTTATCATGAATTTGTTGCCCAGAAAATTAGATCCGCCAGAAACTTAGCTGCAACGTCATTAGCACTTATTGGGTTTCAACATGTTTCGCGAGTTGGCGAAATGAGAGGCCGTTTTGCACTACTCAGTGCCTTGGTAGAACGATGGAAGCCGAAAACCCACACATTTCATCTTCTTGTTGGTGAAGTGACAGTGACGCTGGAAGACATGGCGTATATTCTAGGCCTCTCGATTAATTGGGCGCCTGTTACGGGTAGATCAGAAAGCAGTCACCAGTTTTTGGTGGAGAACTGCATTGCGTGTTTCAGTCGGGAGCCAGGTCCGCAAGATCACGTCTTGGGTAAGGTTAATCTTGCATGTGTCCGGCGGTGCATAGACACCGAGCCGTGTGACACGCAGGAGTCTGTTGAGCGGTACATACGGGCTCACATTCTCTGCGTGCTTGGAACGGTTGTGCTTCCGGATAAGTCGACTACTTCACTGAACTCGAAGTTTTTGCCTCTATTTCGGAATTTTCACCGGATTTCAGGATACAGTTGGGTGTAGCCAGTCTGGCACATTTATACAGATCGTTGTGTCATGCATCACGATTCAACTGTAAAGAGATAGATGGGTCACTTATACTACTTTTTGTTTGGGAGTGGGAGCGTATGCCTATTCCTATCATTGATGTTGGGCTTCCACTTGCACGACTGGTGCACGAAATTGTGTTCCATGTTCTTTGTACTTGTGTGAGAGTAACAATATATTTAAAGTTTGAATCTTTCTTAACAAGCAAGTAACAAACTTCAAATTTTTGAATCAAAACATTAATTGATTATGTTATTTTCGAAAATTTGTGATAAAAATAAGAAAAAGATTTTTTGAAAAATATTTTTTTGGGATTTTCGAAAATAACTAATAATTTTGAAAAAGATTTGATTTTTGAAAAAGATTTTGAAAAAGATAAGATTTTCAAATTGAAAATTTGATTTGACTCATTGGCAACAACTTGATTTTAAAAATTTTTGAAAAAGTCAATCCAAATTTTCGAATTTGATGAGAGAAAAAGGAAAAGATATTTTTTTGATTTTTGAAATTTTTATGAAAAACATGAAAAATATGCAATGCATGAAATTTTTAGATAAAAACAATGAATGCATGCAAGAATGCCATGAATGTCAAGATGAACACCAAGAACACTATGAAGATCATGATGAATATCAAGAACATATTTTTTGAAAAATTTTTAATGCAAAGAAAACATGCAAGACACCAAACTTAGAATTCTTTACTGCTTAGACACTAAGAATTCAAGAATGCATATGATAAACATGAAGAGACACAAAACAAAAAAATCATCAAGATCAAACAAGAAGACTTACCAAGAACAACTTGAAGATCATGAAGAACGCTATGAATGCATGATATTTTCGAAAAATGCAAGATGCATATGCAAGTGACACCAAACTTATGATATGACTCAAGACTCAAACAAGAAACACAAAAAATATTTTTGATTTTTATGATTTTCTAATTTTTTTGTATTTTCTTTTAATTTTTTCGAAAATTATTGTAAAAAAAAATAAAAATAAGGATTCCAAAAATTTTAATATGAATTCCAGGAATCTTGCCATGTTAGTCTTAAAGCTCCAATCAAAGGGTCAGTCATGGCTTAATAGCCAGCCAAGCTTTAATCAAAATATGAGTGTAATTCAGACATGACAAGCCTAACATGCCCTATCCAAAAGAATTGGACATGACTCCACTGAGGTAATTAGTTGAAAGCCAATCCCAAAGCAGTTTGGGTATGGCTTTACAGCTAGATAGGCTTCAACATGCTTCATGAGACACTAGAATTCATTCTTAAAAATTTTGAAGTCATAGAATAATTTATTTTTGAAAACAAATATTTTTTTTTTCGAAAACAGATGAGAAATTTTTGAAAATAAAATAAAAAGAAAATTACCTAATCTGAGCAACAAGATGAACCGTCAGTTGTCCAAACTCAAACAATCCCCGGATATTATTATTATTATTATTATTATTATTCTGTTTAGGTGGAGTCATTGGCGCCGGCATACAAGATACATACGGAAGCCTATTTTGCATTTTAGGCGAGGACTCGATGACATGGGAGTCGACGATGTAAGTTTTAACCATTTATCTTAGGGTGCTTATTTAGAATAATAATATTACTTATCGTGCCTCATGGTTTTTAATGTGCAGTTTATATAGTGGCCGTATGTGAGAGTGGGGTTCCAGATGAACTCACTATCAATTTGTTTATGTGCTCTACACAGTCGTCATTAGTGTCATTTGAGTGTGTAGAGTGGCACCCGATAGACCGAGTAAGACGACAGTTCGGTATGCAAGAATGTGGCGACATGGGAGTCGCTCGACCTGGAAATGATCACAGTCGTAGTGTCGTTGTGCAAAGTTAACAGTGTAAATGGAACCATCCTGCATTTCGCGAACCTCAAACATCTCGTTGTGCCTGTCGAACTGGTTGACCATAATGTTTCCTGCACATCAAAAGCTTTCTTCAACTCTCTTAGTTGCAAAGTCTGAATACGTGAATCAGTTGCGGACACGCTCATGAGTGATAAACCCCGATTTCATGGTTTATCTTGTGCTTATTTTGGGGGATTTTATCACATTTTTCCACATTTATTAAATGAAATAGCATGGTTTTGTAATTCTCCCTTGAATTGTGCTTAAATGTAAAAACATGCTTTTTAGGCCCTTGAATTGGTGATTTTAACTCACTTAAATTCCATTCGATGCCTTGATGTGTTTGTTGAGTGATTTCAGGTTCATAAGGCAAGTATTGGATGGAAGAAATGAGGAGAAAAGCATACAAAGAGGAGAATGCATGAAGAAACAAAGATTGAGAATGCATCAATGGGCGCGCACGCGCAGAAGTGGTTTCGCATAGAGACGCGCACGCGTACATAAGGTGTCCGCGCGGATGAAGAATTTGCCAATCGACGCGCACGCGCACGCGCACGCGCCGATACTCTTACGTGGCCCACTTAAAGGCAAAACGCTGGGGGCGATTTCTGAGCTGCCCAGGCCCAAATCCAATTTGTTTCTGAATGTATTTCGCGCAGAATTGAAGTCCAAGCAAAGGGGGAGCAATTGTTTGTAGTATAGCATCATGTAGGTTAGTTTCTAGAGAGAGAAGCTCCCTCTTCTCTCTAGAATTAGGTTAGGTTAATCCATCTTAGATCTAGACTTAATTCCATGTTCTCATCTTATTTTCCTTTACAATTTCTTGTTCTACTACTCTATTCTTCTTAGTTCTCTTGTCAATTTTACTTTTATGTCTCTTTTATGTTTATGAATGCTCATGTTGGATTTTGTTTACTTTTAATGAAATTGAATGTTTGATACCCTTTTGATGATGATTTGGATTGTTGATTTACTTTTCTTGCAATTGATAGTTGGTAGAGTTTACTATTTCTTGCACATTTACCATACTTTCCATTTGTACCCACCAAGTGTTTGACAAAATGCTTAGTTGGTCTTTAGAGTAGATTTTGAGCATTCTTGGCTTGGGAAGAGTAATTGGGCAATCTTGAGTCATTAATACCCAATTTAGATTGGTGATCTAGAGTTGTTAGTTAATATGATTTCCATTGACTCTAATATTTTGCTAATTCCATTAGTGAGTTGATTAGGACATTTGGATTGAGGTTAACTAGTCTTGTTTGACTTTCTCTCATGGAAGATAACTTATACCTTCTTCCAATGTTGGAGATGACGAAATAAGATAAATTCTTGTTAATTATTGTTATGATTAATGACTATGATAGAAAGCCTATGATCTCAAACCTTGCCATGAATGTCTCTCTTTATTAATTGCTTTCTTTAATTGCTCTCTTTATTTCTTCTTGCCATTTATTTTCTTGCAAAAATACAAAATCAAACCCCTTGCATCCTCATAGCCAATAATTCAACACTTCATTGCAATTCCTTGTGAGACGACCCGGAGTTCCAATACTTCGGTTAATTTTTATTTGGGGTTTGTACTTGTGACAACTCAAATTTTTGATTGGGAGGATTGTTTGTTGGTCTTCCGAGTAAACAATTCATTTAACCGATAGAAAGTAGACCTAACAATGGCAGTCACAAGAAGGTTGCGTGCACCCTTCAGGACAGAATTTATGCACTCTACCAAGTTTGTCGTCATATGTCCCCAACGATGACCTCCATCGAATGCCAACACCCATCTTTCAACACCGATGTCATCGCACCATTGAGTATATGCCTCACCCCCTCTCTTTAAGCCTTTGGTAGTTTTTGTTGTACTCCTGTTCCGTCCTAGAATAGCATGTTGAACAAACCATTTAGTCATAAGCAGATGCCACAAAATTACTATGAAATATGAATAGAACCATAACAGCGAAATGAAATACCTATGTTCACCACGAGTTTATGCAAATATGGAGCCTTGAACCTCCTTAAGAAGTTGGACCTGATGTGCCTGATACAGTACATGTGCCACGCTCTTGGTGGTGACCATGCACCGTTACTGCGAGCTATTGCAGCGTCGATGGAGGAATGGCGGTTAGAAATAATACCCACACCATCAATGGTAATAACATATCTCCGTAAATTGGTTAGGAAAAACTCCCATGCGTCTGCCGTCTCGCCCTGGACTATCGCAAATGCAATAAGCACAATATTTTGGTTCCCATCATATGCAACCGCAACTAGAAGTGCACTTTTATATTTTTCGTACAGGTGCGTGCCATCTACCTGCACCAGTGGTTTGCATTGTCTGAATGCTACAATACACGGATAGAAGCTCCAAAAAACGCAGTGCAAAACTCTTACACCTTGAACCTCTTCACTCTCACGGTAAACGGGGAGCGTTTTTATTTGAACACGAGACCATGGCATCTACATAGTCATTGCTTTCAACCACACTGGTAGAGTCTGGTAAGAAACTTCCCAATCACCAAAAACCTTTGCGACAGCTTTCTGCTTTGCCAACCAAGCCTTGCGGTAACTTACAGTGTAGTTGTACCTGGACTGAACTTCTGCAATAACAGACTTCACCTTTATCGATGGGTTTGCTTCAATCAATGGCCTAATGGCATCTGCAATAGTGTCTGAGTCCAACTTGGCATGATCTTGTGAAATCGTGCCCACGGTGCACGTGTGATTGCCGTTGTATCTCCTGATCTCCCAACACCCCTTCTTTCGAATCAAGCTAGCTCGGATAAGCCGATCGCAACCGGCACCATAACCCTTGCATTTCGCATAGAATGTCTGCGGCTCATAATCATACACAGTGTAATCAACTCCTTTAGAGATAGTGTAGCTTTTGATTGCAGATATCACCAACTTCCTGGAACCAAATTCTATTCCGACCCTAGACTCGCCATCTTCCGCTGCAACATTGCCTCCACCTACGACGAAGGAACCACTGTTAGTACAAGGCAAATAAAATTAATGGTAGTGGTAACTTTAGTTAATAACCATAAGATCACTACAAGAAAAATACCCATTCAAGTACACTTGAAAAATGTAGCCAAAAATGAAAAAAAATGATGCCTTAGGCAAAGGCTACGCTTTTTAAGCTTCGGAGACGCTTTTCTAGGGGATGCCTATACTAGTGTTGCCTATTCTCAAAGGCTACGCTTTTTTGTATCAAAGGCTACGCTTCTGACCTCTAGGAATAGGGTACGCTTTTTAAGTGATGCTGTCCAGGACCAAAGGCTACGCTTTTCAGCACTAATGGTTACCAAAATTCAAAAGAATAGGCTACACTTTTCAAGGCTACTGCATCACTTTATAAACGTAACAAATATTATACCTATAACTACTCTATATAAGTGTAGCCTTTTGTCCCTCTTTTTTTTTAAATTTCTATTTGTATATATATATATAAACAGAAATTTCTAATAATCTTTTTATCTAAAATCTAATATTTGAGAATATAATTATATATATAATTCTATATTTTTAATTAAATTAGTTAATTATTATAAAATAAAAATAAATACATAATAATACCATACAATAATCTTTAAATAATAAAAATTATCCTGAAACAATATATTTATATAATGAACCAAAAATATCGAAATGATCATAATTTTGAGTATTCATACATCTCACACTAGAATAAGTATACTCATCAAATTATGCATGAGACCAATTAGAGTTTACTACTAATATATCTTCTAATAAAAGACATCATCATCAACCATACATCTTTCAATTTCCAACACTAGCTCCATCTTTGCCAATAAACCATCATGATAAACATCTCAATCTTCACTCACATCTTCAGAATTATCCTGCATAATTATATAGAAAAATAATTAGAATTTGAAAAAGTGCAACAAAAAAAAATAATTAACTTATTAATCTTCTATTGGATTGAACTATACCAAATGTAGCTTAATACAATGATAGCCTAAAATATGTAATACATCAGCATCCAACAAAAGAAAAAATAACACAAAACCACTTCTTAATCAGGTCCAATCAATTTAACTCAGTAAAAATGCTCAGCCTTTCATTTAAATAGGCTAAAAGTATGACAAACCCTCAGCAAGCCTAATTTTCCAAATCTACAACCAATTACAGATCATAAAATTGATCATTTCAACAACACATCCTCATAGCTAACTGGTTGAGTTTTACGAAAGATTTTCCTATTTCAAGAACAGATGCAGTAAAGTTGCAGCCACATCATGCACTTTGGCCAACCTTAAATACAAGAACCTTGCTTAATGCAACCATTAACCAATAAGTATTTACAGTTTACACTACAGAATCATTTCACCAACACACCTTCTGAACTGAATCCTAACACTTTCCTCTGTCACTAAAGAAAGCACCACATAAGTTTCACAGTCGTCTAATAATTAGGGTACCTTAACAAAGTCACACCATTGATGAAGCAGTGGAAAGCGCCCAGCAAGAACTAATTTCCAAGCAGTTACTGCCCTGCTTACAGCTGCAGAGTATCATAATTCAAAAAGAGAAGCATGTAAGAATTTTGCATACTGATTCACCACCATACGCAATTAATACAAGATTATGTCGAAGGAAATGACTGGGCTACTTCCAAGCAGTTACTGCGCTCTAAGAATTTCATTTTATATACCGGCTACTGATTTAGTACACTTCAGAAAACAGCAAGCAGTAATCAATTTGGAAAAATCATATAAAATCCATCTTTGGTTGGATTCTCCTAAATTTTGATGTGGTTGAACTACACTTACTCATCTTTTACCCATTTCAAGTCCTAGGGCATTTTCACTTTCCTAGAAAAATTTATGGCTCTTGAAATATGGTTTTATTTTAAGGAAAGGATGCTGTCACAGCAGTGAACAGCCCTGCTTCCTTTAGGCACAACTTTTGCTACAAAACTCGAATTTCTCTGAAATTTGGACATAAAATACTATACATCCTAATATTTCACCCCTCTTTGGTTGCACCTCCAAAGAGTTTCAGAGTATTAAGATATGTGATTTTGAAGTTGCTGTTCCAGAATTCGGACAGCATTGTTTCTGCAGAAAATGACCATTTTCTAAAAATCATATCTCTAAAACCACACATTGGAAAATTCTGAAATTTTGGGGGAACAATCTAGACATCTCAAGGTTTCATAGAAAAATAATTTCACTCATTTTGAGTGGCTAGATTACTCCCAGTTTTGTTCACAATGTGCTGCCTGAGACTGCATAATTCTGCAACATGTAACCTTGGGTTTTGAGAAGTCAAAAATTGATTCCTAGCTTTTCGCTCACTCTAACCTTGCATTCTAACTTTCTTTTACGTATTGTGACTTGTTGAAAAGAATAAATCAGCCCCAAGTACTCAGGATTAAAAAATCACCATTTTTGGTCACTTTTCACATTTAAGCATACTCATATGAAATCAAAAATTTCTGCATTACTCAACATAGCAACCAGCCACAGATCACTCAAACAATTCATATATATTATCATAAATTTATTGCATCATATATAACAAATAGTCCAAATGGATCAATATTCAAATCAATCCTAAACTTTAACATCATTAATAGTTTCAGGTATTTTGAATGCATATCACTTACTTATAAAGGCAGTGACGAAGAGTGGGCGAGCAGAGAGCAGAGCAGCAATGGCGGTGAGAGGTGACTTGCGGTGACTCAGAATCCCAAAAACCCCCCAAAATTAAAAACCCTGAAATCAGAATTCCAAAATGGCTAATCAAATCAAATCAAATCAAAATTGTTGTATTTTTGTTCTCGAATAAAGCTACCACTAGAGTCAATGATGTAGATCGGAATTAATAAAATCATGTTAATAGAATCATTTAAAGGCAACATTACTACTCACCGCAATGAAAAGAAACCAAATTTGATCCTCCACTATACAAAGGAAACAAAATGAAGCTTTTTGTGATAACAGAGGAGAATCTAGGAAGCAAAATCAAATCCGATTGACTAAAATGGCTAATCAAATCAACTCCAATTGACTAATCAAATGGCTAATCAAATTCGATTGACTCGACCATTCATTGGGGATGCTGTTTGTTAGTGAGTTGTCACTTGTCAGTTTAATAGAGAAAAATCAAACTAATTTACAATTTCAGTCAATACAAAAGATTGATGATAAATAAACGAACCATAGGTATATTACCTTCCTCCTCAAATGACTTCTGTAGGTTTTCCTTTACCAAATTCCCAAGAAAAAAAGGAGAAAAATAAAATTCTGTTCATAAATCAGTACAAAAATATTCATCACCTACAATAATGTTTAAGAAGGCATTTATCATGTTTTAGTAATCCTATAAACTTGTTAGCAAAGATACAGTAAATTAATAACATGGAAGTAATTCAATGAGGCAGTTTATGTACATCACAAAACTTGTTTGGACTAACTACATTCATGAAAATTCAAGCAATCTTTGCTGGCAGAGCATACAATAGTAGGAAATCTTGCATTCCATGAGAACTTTCCTGAATACGAGCAATATTGTAGCGGACAATAACAGATAAACAAGAAACAAATTTCCCAGGCAACAAAGGGAGCAAAAGGAAAAATATAAAATTATACCCGTCGGTGTTCACAGTTCCAAATGGAGACTCGATCTGAGTCATTCGCAGTTACCATTCATGAATGCATCAGATGCAACTGGATCTTAATGCTCAATCTGCAGTAAATCAGCAATTCATCATCATAATAAATAACTTCAAAAAA
>NC_029791.2:21283096-21290920 GCF_000816755.2 Arachis ipaensis | reverse complement strand
TAATCAAATCAAATCAAATCAAAATTGTTGTATTTTTTGTTCTCGAATAAAGCTACCACTAGAGTCAATGATGTAGATCGGAATTAATAAAATCATGTTAATAGAATCATTTAAAGGCAACATTACTACTCACCGCAATGAAAAGAAACCAAATTTGATCCTCCACTATATAAAGGAAACAAAATGAAGCTTTTTGTGATAATAGAGGAGAATCTAGGAAGCAAAATCAAATCCGATTGACTAAAATGGCTAATCAAATCAACTCCAATTGACTAATCAAATGGCTAATCAAATTCGATTGACTCGACCATTCATTGGGGATGCTGTTTGTTAGTGAGTTGTCACTTGTCAGTTTAATAGAGAAAAATCAAACTAATTTACAATTTCAGTCAATACAAAAGATTGATGATAAATAAACGAACCATAGGTATATTACCTTCCTCCTCAAATGACTTCTGTAGGTTTTCCTTTACCAAATTCCCAAGAAAAAAAGGAGAAAAATAAAATTCTGTTCATAAATCAGTACAAAAATATTCATCACCTACAATAATGTTTAAGAAGGCATTTATCATGTTTTAGTAATCCTATAAACTTGTTAGCAAAGATACAGTAAATTAATAACATGGAAGTAATTCAATGAGGCAATTTATGTACATCACAAAACTTGTTTGGACTAACTACATTCATGAAAATTCAAGCAATCTTTGCTGGCAGAGCATACAATAGTAGGAAATCTTGCATTCCATGAGAACTCTCCTGAATATGAGCAATATTGTAGCAGACAATAACAGATAAACAAGAAACAAATTTCCCAGGCAACAAAGGGAGCAAAAGGAAAAATATAAAATTATACCCGTCGGTGTTCACAGTTCCAAATGGAGACTCGATCTGAGTCATTGGCAGTTACCGTTCATGAATGCATAAGATACAACTGGATCTTAATGCTCAATCTGCAGTAAATCAGCAATTCATCATAATAAATAACTTCAAAAAAACCTAATTTTGAACTTGTAAAAAACCTAATTAATTCTTCAAATTCGAACTATTAACCCACTCATGACCGAGTAGCAATCATCACCATCTCTTCTAGTGGAATCGGACGAGAAATTGCAATTTATCTCACAATCAGAGACGTTCGACAAAATCTTCGCTGTGAACACCCCGGGCGTGTTCTGGTGGAGGCAACGAACAGAGTGAAGCGCGGTGCCAGAGGGAGAATCATTCTGTTGACAACGTCACTGGTAGCGGCGCTACGGTCGGGGTACGCGGTGTACAGGGCAACAAAGGTGAAGGTGAAGAAGATGATGAGCTGCGACAGTGAGTGGTGAGAAAAGGTGAAGACGAAGGAAAAGGGCGCCGGTGAGTGGTGGTGAGCGAAGGTGAGGGCATGAAAACGGCGAAGGTGGTGGTGAGATTTCTGAAGCAGAAGAGCGCAGGTTTCTGAAGACGAAGGGTGTGGGATTAATTTTGGGGGTGACGTGAAAAGAAAACAAAAAATTCACTAAGTGTGTATATGTATTTGGTTTCTTACATTAGGAAACACTTTAAAAGTGCATCTAAAATATAACAAATAGGTTACTCTTTAAAAGCGCTCTCTTTGGTAAGAAAAGTGTACTTATAGTTATTTAGATAAGGCTACACTTTATAAGTGATCTTTATAATATCTAAGGAGACACTTTTCAAGTGATGCAACAACTGTGTTTCCTATTCTCCTAAAAAAAGGGAACACAGAGAAAAGCGTAGCCTATTCTATGAATAGGCTACGCTTTTCAAATGTAGCTTAAAAAAAGTGTGGCTAAATGGGTGTTTTTCTTGTAGTGGATAACATACCGATATCCGCATGCATGGCTTCGAGATCCAGAGTCCCCATAAAAGACAGAACGCCAAACGGGTGCTGGCTTACAATCGCATCCGCCTCATTTTGTACTGCCGGATTGTCTGCCAAGTCTCCGTCATCGTTTTCGTCATCGACCTCATAGTTGGCTTCAAACTCCTCTTTACTGTCGTTGTTATCTTCTTCCCAATCTATGTCCCCGAGTTCATCAACGTTGACATCATCGCCAACCGCATCCATCCCCGTATGCTGTTCAAACTCAAGGTACAACTCTATCATCGGCACGTGAAATCGGGTTTGTTGATAAATATAGAACATTCGCTGCATGCATGCGTCGTTAGTGATGGACATTAGTTGAAACTGTATCACCACCAAATACTTGTACAGGATTTTTGTACAAAATACTGCTCACCCTTTTCGAAATGTGACTTTATATGTTCTCACAAAGACCATTTTGCAACTCTACAAAACTCATGGTACATGTAATAGCAAATAAAAACGGATATTCACATACAAAAGTCACTCCTTTGTGTGTGTTTGGTATAATCTTACCGTTAAAATACACTCGTATATTTGCAATACCTTCCATAACTTCAACCTCACCTAATCTGACTTTTTTTACACTATTAAATGCCAAAAAAACTCACTACGTATCATTCAAATATGGAAGAAAGAGTAATAGGAGTAAAAGTGAAGTGAGGATACTAGCATCAGTTTCGCTTCGTATTTATAGGCAATGCTCTTATTTAAAATATTTTTTTATTCAAATCGCAGGTTGCATTTTACAGCTTCTAAAAATTTTTCTGACACACAAAAAATGCAACCTGCATTTTGGGCTAAAAAGAAAAAATAAAAAAATTTTGAATTTGAAACATGCTAAACGTTACCTGCGTTTAGTTAATTTCAGGAATTAAAAAAAAATTTAAAAAACCAAAATGCAAAAAAAATTTAAAAAACCAAAATGCAAGTTACGATTTCATCTGACACCATATCAATGAATATTTTGCCAAGCCTCCATTTTATGATGTTACACCATTTTTTTTCCATTTGTAAAAAAATGAGCCGTAATTTGAATCTGATTAATTAGTTCAAATCGATACAAAGTGAATTATAATTGTTTGAATAAAATTGGCTTAAACTAAAAATTAAACAACAAAATCAAAATTATAACCAATTAGACTGATTTTATTTTTTAAATCGATCCAACATGAGATACTCCAATAGCTGGATGTCATTGTGATTTGCTTTAGCCACAATGCTCCCGCACAAGTTGCATGGCTGTATATTGGAGTTTCGGTAAAAAATGAAAACACATGTTCCAGTGAAGATCAGGGGCGGAGCTAGAAATTTTTTTGGGAGGGGCCAACATAAAAAATATAAATTAAAAAAAAAATTAAAAATAAAAAAAAACTAAACTAAAAAATCGACCTATTTCAATGATTACAGTTTCATATTCAATAAACTATTTTAAATTCTGTAGTGTATTGTTGAAGATAATATTTTTAATTTATTTATTTAAATGAAGAAACTCTTGATCGTTGCTCCATTTATTCACTAATCCGAATCATATATGTTTCCTTGCTCGTCTTTAGTGGACTTGGAGACGATGTTTGAATAAGATTTTCAGTAATGATAAGCGAAAATTTTCTTATGTGAGACATAATACAACAACCATATCATGATTTATGCTTGTTCAAAAGTTTCGATCTCCTATGGAATGGTAAGCTTTCAACTATGCTATATGAAAATGTCTCAAAACTGAGTCTGTCAACGTGGATGGCAGATACTTACTACCCTTGCAGTCCATGGTGGGTGCAGGGGTAGGTATAGTTCGAGACTAGAATGGGGCTTGGGTTGTTGGCTTCTTTCCAAGAAGTCTAGTCTTAAATGTGCTGTGCTGAGAATAGAGCTAGCTTGATGCTTTCTTCTTAAGATTGCGACTATGTTGGGAGAAAGGATTCAGATTTATTAATTATTATTGTTGAATTGAATCAATTTAGACTTCTCAGGTAGCTAGTAGCTACTTTTCTAAGAATTCACTTGAACTAAATGAATTTGTCTCTGAGATTTGGACTCTGTTACGCTATCTATGATTCTATGGGTTGTTTCTTTGTCATATGTGTCTCGAAACGACTAATATGGCAGTAGATAAATTGACAACAAGGAGAGTTTTATCTAGATTTTTTTTAGTGATCAATAATTCTCTTAATTACTTATCTTTTTTATTGATTAGCGATTGTACTATTTTGTGTTAGGTTGTTGTAATTTTTATTATTTAAAAAAACGACTAAAATACTAATTAATAGAACTGACAATACATACCTTATCCTACTCTACTCTATCCGCATTCTATATATATAACACTTTTTACAAAAGTTATACATATAGTGAAGGAGGTGTGAGTTCAACTCCCACTACCTCTCCTACTTGTAATAACTAACAATAAGTAAATGACCACTAAACTAATTAGTTAATTTAGTAATTTAGAACATTTGTATAATTATAAAGTTAACCTAAAATAAAAATAAAAATAAAAAACCAAAACATAACCCCCAATTCTCCTTCGGTCCTTCCTCCTTCTCTTCTTCCTCCTCTGTGCTCTCCTCTCCCCGGTACGTTGCTACGCCGCAGCTTCGTGCCCTCCTCTCCTCGCAACGCCGCTGCTTCATGGCCTCCTCTCTTTGCTACGTTGTGCGACGCTACCGCTCCGTTCTTTCCTTGGTATTTTTCAGTATGCTTGTTTGTTCTTTATGTAAAGCTTAATTTTTGTATATTCCATCTTTATCATGTTGATTCCTTTAGTTAGTTGGACATAAAAATTGTGATTTTACTTTGCGTTTGAATCTATGATTTTGATTCTCTGTTGATTTATCTTTGTTCGCAACTTTGGTCTGTGACTTTACCATGATTGATTTTTTTTCATTTTTTAAAATTAATTATGATAAATGTACTGGTTCCTTTGTTAATTTTTTTTCATTTGAATAGATTCATATTAATTTTATTCTGACTTTTATCTTCTTTTTATAGAGGATGAAATTTAAATTAATTTAAACTAATTTATATGGTGTCCAAATTGATTCACATAATTGGATTAATTTAAGACAGGTTTTGTTCATTGAAAGGTTAATCATTAGAAAAAATTAACAACACAAATTAAAAACTATCACTAATAATTTATTAATAAAATAGACTTCTTTTCTAGATATAAGCAGAATATAATAGACAGAAACTGATATATGTTAGATCTCATAGTTTATAAAGTGAATTATTAATGTTGTATTTAGTTTGTTGTTGTTCTCTTAAGTTCCAATAATTCATATATGATGTTAATTGTTCCTACGAAGTACCAACATGATTCATGCTTTCTAATTGTATGGAAGAAGTAGAACCTTTTCATATATTGCATTTGCTTGTTAATTGATTCTTGTTTATCTCAATCTGACTTGTTTTAAGACAACAATCTTTACTCTTTAGTGTGTTTTGTTTTTTTTTTTTTTTGTTTTTTAATAATATGTTGCAGTTTTTGTGCTTGTTCTGAATTTTAATGATTTTTTAGCATGCTTGAGCTTTTAATATTCATTATTTATTTTACTGATTGTGTAGGCAATTAAATTTAGAATGGATAGTACCAATATGGATGTAGTAGTTCAAGAACAGCAAGAAGAAACTTCTGTTGAAGAAACTGCTAATTTTATTCCGGAGGAGTCTGTCTCGGTTGAAAATAGCAACAAATCTTTATTGAAAAGTGTTTATTGGCAATACTTTAGTAGATATAAATTAAAGAGAAAAACGAGTGGAAGGCAAAGTGAAACCATTGTAAGTTTGTTATTGGTGCCAATCCAAAGAATGGGTTTACAAATTTGAAGAAACATGTACTCCATTGTTGTAAGAGAATAAAATTAGCAAACTCAAGACAATCAACAATTGTCGAATCTCTTCAAAGACATGGGAAGAATAGTTCATATGCTTTTCTATTTGATGCATCTCACACAAAAAAATTAATTGCCAAGTCCATTTATATGCATGAGTATCCTTTGTCATATGTGGATCATATTACAAGAAAAGTGTTTGCTTCAATGCAACTAACTTTTAAGATGTCAAGCCGAAACACATTCAAGAAGGATATCTTTGAAATGTACGAAGTGGAGAAGGTTAACATAAACAAGATGATAGTGCAAATGATAGTCGAGTAGCTATTACAACTGACATGTGAACTTCCAATCAGAAAAAAGGATATATGGTTGTTACAGCACACTACATTGATAGTTCATGAAATTTGCAAATGCGAGTATTGAGGTAATACCTTTGTGAGTTGGTGTAGTAAGTTAGGTGTTTCTTTTACAAAAAAATTATCTCTTGATTGTATGATTAGATGGAATTCCACTTATGTGATGTTAGAAGAAGAAGAAGGAACATGCAGTAGCAATAGACGCGGAAAGAAGAAGAAGCAGTGACAGACCCAAAACGAAAAAAAAGAAGCGTCAGTTTGGCCTTGGAGAAGATCATCAATGGAGAGATGCACCAGCGCTGGCATTTGACAGCAATGGATGGCCTTGTGTTCCTCGACGCCACTGGTTGGCGTGAACGCTGCGCGTGGTGGAAGCTCCTACGTTGAAGATAAAAAATTCTGCGTTCAGCGTTTGGTGGTCACGGCAATTGGCGACGATTGGCGGCATAAATCTCATGATGGAAGGTGCTATGTTGAAAGGTAATCGGTAATCTTTGGAGAGTGGTGGATGTGAAAAGAGATCATGAAGGTGGCAATACATTGTGAGATAATGACTGGAGCGGTTGCTTTTTTTTTTTTTGGTCAAGTACCCTTACACACTACTTTCCTTTTTTAATGTGTTCATATATCAAAATTTTAGACATGGCTAGAATTTGAATTTCGTACACCTTCTAGCAAGACAAATATAATTGTCACTAAACTAAGTCTTAGGGTATAAGTGGTTGTTTTTTTTTTATTCTGTATTCTGAATATATGTGAAGATGAAACTATATTGTCACTTTTAGTGGTTTTCTTCTTTTTATTTTTTATTTTTTATTTTTTAAATTTGAATTAGATGAAAGTTGGCTTATGTTAGTTTGTGACTTAGTTGATTCTCATACCTTTTGTAAAAACACTAATCCAAAAACTGAGCGAAATTTTTTTGCTATCCACATAAACGAGCAAATTATTAAATCTTTCCGATTGTTATCATGCATGTGTCAATTTCTCGCTATCCACAGAAACCGGCAAAGAAATCTTTCCAAAATTCTTATCATGAATGTGTCAAATTCACAATTAATGTTTTTAGAAAAATTTCGATGATTCCAAATGTTGCATAGTAATTTATCGTATTCGAACACATCATTTATATTATTTCTTTTGTTTTCATACACACAACATAAAATTCAAATTTGCTCCTGCATATTTCAACTACTGTAGCTGCTTCCCTTTTTCCTTTGGACTCAAATGGATGGTTTACAATATAATGGTACGAAAATACAATATGCAATGTTATCTACATGCTAAGATTAATAATATAGAGTATTTATTTAAATATAATTGGTCTAAAGAATTTTAAAGTGAATATTTTGGTCAACAAAAATTAATGATATAATTGGTCTTCAAAATTTTTTTGCATCAGATAAATTGATTTTTTTTACACTATTCTATAAAGCATTAATGAAACAATTTAAGGTGTCATGTCAAGTTGGTGATTCAATTATTAACTGTAATGTGTTAAATTAGGATAAATTAGTCCCTTTAAAAAAATTATTGGACTTTTTTCTTAAATAAAGTAAAAAATAAATATTTTTTTAAACAAGATATTTTAGTTTTATTTTTCGAAATATGATTTTTTTTTTTTGGTAATTGGTGCACGGAATTGTGATCATATTTTTCACAATTTCGCACAACTAACTAGCAAGTGCATTGGGTCGTTCAAGTAATACCTTACGTGAGTAAGGGTCGATCCCACGGAGATTGTCGGCTTGAAGCAAGCTAT
>NC_029791.2:21276048-21282411 GCF_000816755.2 Arachis ipaensis | reverse complement strand
TGATTTTTTATTTATTTATAATAAGGGCAAGTTCGCCGCATCCCCTCCCCCCGAACTCTATTATAAGTTCAGCACCATATATAAACCTAGTGGGATTATTTGTCTTTGTTCTTTTCTTTTCCAATCTCTATTCTAAAATTACTCTGGTCATCTTTTCTTTCTGTCGGTTCAATGCTGGTGAAGTTCATTGCGGATGACATTCTCAGTTCCAGGTCAGTAAATAATAGGTTAGTTAGAGTTATTTTTTTAGCTTAGTTAGAATTACTATTTACATGTTAGATAAAATAATTAGTTATAGGTTGCATGTTAGTTAGAGTTACAGATTTACTGTTTACATGTTAGTTAAATTTTTTATGTTATTGTTTTTAAGTGTAGTTGTTGTTTATTGTCTATAACATGTTAATTAGTATAAGTGTATAACAAAGTAAATTGTTAGTTAGTTTAGTGAGAATAATTAGTTTAAGTTGTGAATCAGAAGGTAAATAGTTGAATAATTAATTAGGTTAAGTTGGACTAGAAAGAAACTTGATTAGTAAAATATAGGGTTCAGTTAGTTATTTACTAAGTTTTTAAGCTGTTTTGGATTTAAATATTTTTTTTTATTAATTTAGTTCACATAAAAGGAACTAAGTTCAATGTGTGTGATTTCGTTTTACTAGACTGTGTTTAGATGGAGTAGCGGTTATTGGGTTATGAGAGTGAAATGTACAGGTTGGATCACGTTGAGCACATTGCTGGCAAGCTTGATCAAGTGGTACACTTTTCTAACTATTTTTTATCCTTTTATAATTAATAAGTAGTGAACTTGTTATTTTATGTGTTCACCATTATGGATTTTTCTTATTTTTTGTTTCTGTTTGGTAGGTGCCTCGGATCTTGCGCACCAGGCGGAATTTGATGACACGGCTGCCGAAGCAGATTAGGCCATATCTCATACGAGCCGAATTTGAGTATGTGGCCTATATGATTGAATTTGAACACGATTGGCCGCTTGCCTCAGCTTTGATAGAGAGGTGGAGGTCTGAGTGCCACACGTTTCATCTACCGTGCGGAGAGATGACTATCACTCTGCAGGACGTGGCCTATTAGCTAGGACTCGGGATCGACGGTGATCCTGTGAGTGGATGCATCGGTGGGTGGGAGCAGCACCATCAGGGACGCACCATTGAGGGGTTATGTGAGCAGATTCTGGGTGTTGTTCCCGGCCCAGATGACAGACAGTCTCAGACGAAGTGAACTGTGAAGCTCACTTGGTTCCACAACATGGTTTGTGGAGAGTTGGAGCAGGACACCACAGAGGAGCGCCTGATGAGGTACACGAGAGGGTAGATCATGCAGTTGATAGGGGGTCTCCTATTCTCAGATGCATCTGACTCTCGGGTGCATATCAGGTGACTCCCCCTATTGGAGGACCTCGAGGCGTGTGGCCGGTTATCGTGGGGATCGCTTGTGTTGGCATGGCTGTACCGCCAGATGTGCCGGGCCACAGAGTATGGTCAACGCAATGTGGGTTGGTGCATTAGCTTGCTGCTGTCTTGTCCGAACTGGATACATTGTGCATTGTACCTCAACTGGTCACTCTCTACTATTTTGTAATCCGTAGCCCTCCTAATACTGTACTGCTTAACAGCCAACATGACTTCTTCCTTGTTCTTAAATTGTTGTCCAACCTCAAACTAGTTGCTTGGATCCTCTTTAGGGCCTCCTGGGTAAACGACCAATATGAAGTCATTGCATCGAGATTCAACCTCGTGAAATGATCTGGCTGGTCATATGGTCGAGAAATGGCAGGCTGTGCCAGAGTGATATGTGTGTCACCGTATCACTGCAAGAAAAAGTAATATTTGTAACAAAAAAATTTGTTACAAAAAATCGGAATTTTGAAGAAAAAAAAAGAATTTGTAACAAAAAAGGGGTCGTTGCAATATGTCCCGTTACAAAAAATTTTTGTAACAAAAAATGGAACTGTTACAATTCAAAGTAATATTTTGTAACAAAGTTTTTTGATACAAAAACCAAAATTCGTTACGAAAGTGATAACAAATTTTGATCTTCAAAATATTTTTGGTGACAAAATATTTTTTTCCTATCATAAAATTTTGTTACAAAATATAACTTGATTTTGTAACATTTTTTTCTTTAGTTACAAAAACAAAATATTTATTTTGTAATAATTTTTTATTTTTTAATACAAATTGCATGCATAATTTACCAAATTATTTTTTTAATTAACTGATATAATAACTACTTTACTGAGCAACTCGACATTTATATAATATGAAAAAGCATAGATAATTCAAACATGCTTCATTTAACTAAAATTGTTTTAAAACAAAATAACACACTACAACATTTTGGGTCTATGGCCACGGTTTTTTTGGTCATTGTAAAAAACCATGACCATAGACCCTCTATGGTCACGCTTTTTCAGCGTGACAAGAAAAAAACTCTGGTCACAGTTTTTTTGGAAAAGATGACCATAGAGTATCTATGGTCATGATTTTTTAAAAAGGGTGGCTTAAAAGGGTCTATGGTCACGGTTTTCTAAAAAAGGGTGGCCTAAAAGGGTCTATGGTAACGGTTTTGAGGGGTGACCTAAAGGGTCTATGGTCACGGTTTTTCAAAAAAGGGCAACCTAAAAGGGTCTATGGTCACGATTTTAGAGGGTGACCTAAAGGGGTCTATGGTCACGGTTTTGGGGGGTGGCCTAAAAGGGTCTATGGTCATAGTTTTGGGGGTAACCTAAAATGGTTTATGGTCACGGTTTTTTACAATGACCAAAAAGGGTCTATGATCACAGTTTTTCAAAAAAGGGTGACCTAAAAGGGTCTATGGTCATGGTTTTGGGGAGTGACCTAAAGGAGTCTGGTGCGCAGAAATTGTGATTACACTTTGATTATGTAAAATTCATTGCTCTTTCTTTCCCTGGCAATGGCACCAAAAACATGATGCCAATACTATGGTTCACAACTTCGCACAACTAACCAGCAAGTGCACTGGGTCGTCCAAGTAATACCTTACGTGAGTAAGGGTCGAATCCCACGGAGATTGTTGGTATGAAGCAAGCTATGGTCACCTTGTAAATCTCAGTCAGGTGGATATAAAATAGTAATGGGGTTTCGAAATTAATTAATAAAATAAGGATAGAAATACTTATGTAAATCATTGGTGAGAATTTCAGATAAGCGTGTAGAGATGCTTTCGTTCCTCTGAACCTCTGCTTTCCTGCTGTCTTCATCCAATCAATCTTACTCCTTTCTATGGCTGGCTTTATGTAAGGATGTCACCGGTGCCAATGGCTACTTTCGATCTCTCTCGAGAAAATGTTCCAAATGCTCTGTCACAGCACGGCTAATCGTCTGGAGGCATCACCCTTGTCGTTGGTTGCATCCTATTCCTCTCTGTGAAAATGGTCCGATGCGCTGTCACTGCATGGCTAATCATCTTGGAGGTTCTCGATCATACTGGAATAGGATTTACTATCCTTTTGCGTCTGTCACTACGCCCAGTACTCACGAGTTTTGAGTACGTCACAGTCATTCAATCCCAGAGTCCTACTTGGAATACCACGGACAAGGTTTAGACTTTCCGGACTCTCATGAATGCCGCCATCAATCTAGCTTATACCACGAAGATTCTGATTAAGAGATCTAAGAGATACTCATTCAATCTAATGTAGAACGGAAGTGGTTGTCAGGCATGCGTTCATAGGGAATGATGATGATTGTCACGTTCATCACATTCAGGTTGAAGTGCGGATGAATATCTTAGAAGCGAAATAAGATGAATTGAATAGAAAACAGTAGTACTTTGCATTAATCTTTGAGGAACAGCAGAGCTCCACACCTTAATCTATGGAGTGTAGAAACTCTACCGTTAAAAATACATAAGTGAAAGGTCCAGGCATGGCCGAATGGCCAGCCCCTCTGATCTAAGAACCAGGCGTTTAAAGATGATTCCAAAGATCCAAAGATGTCTAATACAATAGTAAAAAGTCCTATTTATAATAAACTAGCCACTAGGGTTTACAGAAGTAAGTAATTGATGCATAAATCTACTTCCGGGGCCCACTTGGTGTGTGCTTGGGCTGAGCTTGAATGTTACATGTGCAGAGGCTCTTTCTGGAGTTGAACGCCCGCTTTTGTACCATTTTGGGCGTTGAACTCCACTTTGCAACTTGTTTCTGGCATTGGCCGCCAGAATTGGGCAGAGAGCTGGCGTTGAACGCCAGTTTGTGTCCTCTAAACTTGGGCAAAGTAGAACTATTATATATTGCTGGAAAGCCCTGGATGTCTACTTTCCAACGCAATTGGAAGCACACCATTTTGAGTTCTGTAGCTCCAGAAAATCCATTTTGAGTGCAGGGAGGTCAGAATCCAACAGCATCAGCAGTCCTTCTTCAACCTCTGAATCTGATTTTTGCTCAAGTCCCTCAATTTCAGCCAGAAAATACCTGAAATCATAGAAAACTTTATCCATTGATGTTCAGAATGATTGGCATCTATAGGAACTCAGAGTTCAGATAGTGTTATTGATTCTTCTAGTTCAGTATGATGATTCTTGAACACTGCTATTTTATGAGTCTTGGCTGTGGCCCTAAGCACTTTGTTTTCCAGTATTACCACCGGATACATAAATGCCACAGACACATAATTGGGTGAATCTTTTCAGATTGTGACTCAGCTTTGCTAAAGTCCCCAATTAGAGGTGTCCAGGGTTCTTAAGCACACTCTTTTTTTGCTTTGGACCTTGACTTTAACCGCTCAGTCTCAAGTTTTCACTTGACACCTTCACGCCACAAGCACATGGTTAGGGACAGCTTGGTTTAGCCGCTTAGGCCATGATTTTATTCCTTTAGGCCCTCCTATCCACTGATGCTCAAAGCCTTGGGATCCTTTTTATTTACCCTTGCCTTTTGGTTTTAAGGGTTATTGGCTTTTTGCTCTTGCCTCTTGGTTTTAAGAGCTTTTGGCTTTTTCTGCTTGCTTTTTCTTTTTCTTTCTATTATTTTTTCGCCTATTTTTTTTTCTTTTTTTCTCTGCAAGCTTTGTTCTTTGCTGCTTTTTCTTGCTTTAAGAATCATTTTTATGATTTTTCAGATTATCAAATAACATGTCTCCTAGTCATTATTCTTTCAAGATCCAACATATTTAACATTCTTAAACAACAATTTCAAAAGACATATGCACTGTTCAAGCATACATTCAGAAAACAAGAAGCATTGTCACCACATCAATATAATTAGGCTAAGTTCAAGGATAAATTCGAAACTCATGTACTTCTTGTTCTTTTGAATTAAAACATTTTTCATTTAAGAGAGGTGATGGATTCATAGGACATTCATAACTTTAAGACATAGTTACTAACTACTAATGATCATGTAATGAAGACACAAACATAGATAAGCACATAACATAGAAAATGAAAAACAGAAGAAATAAGAGCAAGGAATGAATCCACCTTAGTGATGGTGGCATTTCCTTCTTGAGGAACCAATGATGCCCTTGAGCTCTTCTATGTCTCTTCCTTGTCTTTGTTGCTCCTCCCTCATTGCTTTTTGGTCTTCTCTTATTTCATGAAGGATGATGGAGTGCTCTTGATGTTCCACCCTTAGTTGTCCCATATTGGAACTCAATTCTCCTAGGGAGGTGTTGATTTGCTCCCAATAGTTTTGTGGAGGAAAATGCATTTGAGGCATCTCCGGGATCTCATGGTGATGAGCTTCATACGCCTCTTGAGCTCCATGAATGGGCTCTCTTGCTTGCTCCATCTTTTTCTTAGTGATGGGCTTGTCCTCTTTAATGAGGGTATCTCCCTCTATGTCAATCCTAGCCGAATTGCATAGGTGGCAAATGAGGTGAGGAAAGGCTAACCTTGCCATAGTAGAGGACTTGTCAGCCACCTTGTAGAGTTCTTGAGGTATAATCTCATGAACTTCCACCTCTTCTCTAATCATGATGCTATGGATCATGATGGCCCGGTTTATAGTAACTTCAGACCGGTTGCTAGTGGGAATGATTGAGCATTGAATGAACTCCAACCATCCTCTAGCTACAGGCTTAAGGTCCAGTCTTCTTAGTTGAACCGGTTTGCCTTTTGAGTCAATTTTCCATTGAGCTCCTTCTACACATATGTCCATAAGGACTTGGTCCAACCTTTGATCAAAGTTGACTCTCCTTGTATAGGGGCGTGCGTTCTCTTCCATGTTTGGCAAGTTGAACGCCAACCTCACATTCTCCGGACTAAAATCTAAGCATTTCCCCCGAACCATTGTAACATAGTTCTTTGGATCCGGGTTCTTACTTTGATCATGGTTCTTGGTGATCCATGCATTAGCATAGAACTCTTGAACCATTAGGATGC
>NC_029791.2:21273620-21274721 GCF_000816755.2 Arachis ipaensis | reverse complement strand
AGGAAGAATGGAGGGTTATATATAGGGAAGGGAGTGGGGGCCATTTAGGCCATTTAGGGTGGGTTTGGGTGGGAAAGTGATTTTGAATTTTGAAGGTAGGTGGAGTTTATGAGGTAGGTTTATGGGGATGATGTGAGTGAAAATGAGGAAGAATGGAGGGTTATATATAGGGATGGGAGGGGGTGGAGGTTCGGCCATTTAGGGTGGGTTTGGGTGGGAAAGTGATTTTGAATTTTGAAGGTAGGTGGAGTTTATGAGGTAGGTTTATGGGGATGAGTGGATGGATGTGAGTGGTGAGGGGGTGAGAAGAAGTGAGTGGAGGTAGGTGGGGATTTTGTGGGGTCCACAGATCCTGAGGTGATCCTGTGGGGTCCACAGATCCTGAGATGATCCTGTGGGGTCCACAGATCCTGAGGTGTTCAAGGATTTACAACCTTGCACCAAATTAGGCATGTAAAATGCCCTTGCACACAACTCTGGGAGTTCAGCGCCAGGTTGGTGCCCATTTTGGGCATTCAACGCCCATTTGTTGCCTATTTCTGGCGTTGAACGCCAGAACCATGCTTGTTCTGGGCGTTCAGCGCCAGCTCCTCTCCAGGGTGTGATTTTTCTTCTGCTGTTTTTGATTCCGTTTTTAATTTTTATATTTATTTTGTGACTCCTCATGATCATGAACCTACAAAGACATATAACTAAGAAAAAATAGAGTTAGATAAATAAAAATTGGGTTGCCTCCCAACAAGCGCTTCTTTAATGTCAATAGCTTGACAGTGGGCTCTCATGGAGCCTTACAGATGTTCAGAGCATTGTTGAGGCTCTCCAACACCAAACTTAGAGTTTGGATATGGGAGTTCAACACCAAACTTAGAGTTTGGTTGTGGCCTCCCAACACCAAACTTAGAGTTTGACTGTGGGGGCTTTGTTTGACTCTGCTTTGAGAGAAGCTTTTTCTGCTTCCTCTCCATGGATGCAGAGAGAGATCCTTGAGTTGTAAACACAAGGTTGTCCTTATTTAATTGAAGGATCAATTCTCCTCTGTCCACATCAATCACAGCTCTTGCTGTGGCCAGGAAAGGTCTTCCTAGGATGATGGATTCATCC
>NC_029791.2:21258761-21273127 GCF_000816755.2 Arachis ipaensis | reverse complement strand
TAACATCCTCATTCTCTTCAGAAGAGGAATACTCATCAGAGCTCATGAAGGGCATAAGGAGGTTTAATGGAATCTCTATGGTCTCTAGTTGAGCCTCAGATTCCTTTGGTTCCTCAGAGGAAAGCTCCTTATTGATCACTGGATGTCCCATGAGGTCTCCCTCCTTGGGATTCACGTCCTCCTCTCCTTCTTTGGGTTTGGCCATTTTGGTTATGTCAATGGCCTTACACTCTCCTTTTGGATTCTCTTCTGTATTGCTTGGGAGAGTACTAGGAGGAATTTCAGTGATCCTTTTACTCAGCTAGCCTACTTGTGCTTCCAAATTTCTAATGGAAGACCTTGTTTCATTCATGAAACTGACAGTGGCCTTAGATAGATCAGAGACTAAGTTTGCTAAATTAGAGGTATTTTGTTCAGAATTCTCTGTCTGTTGCTGAGTGGATGATGGGAAAGGCTTGCTATTGCTAAACCTGTTTCTTCCACCATTATTAAAACCTTGTTAGGGCCTTTGATCCTTCCATGAGAGATTTGGATGATTTCTCCATGATGGATTGTAGGTGTTTCCATATGGTTCACCCATGTAATTTAACTCTGCTATTGCAGGGTTCTCAGGATCATAAGCTTCTTCTTCAGAAGATGCCTCTTGAGTACTATTGGATGCAGCTTGCATTCCATTCAGACTCTGAGAAATCATATTGACTTGCTGAGTCAATATTTTGTTCTGAGCCAATATGGCATTCAGAGTATCAATTTCAAGAACTTTCCATGAAACTTGCAGTTCTGCTGCATCAGAGAAACTAGCTGAGGTTTCAGCTCAAAATTGTTTGCTCCAATGATAGGAATGGAGATGCTTCTTCCATGTAAATTGGAATTAGGTGCAGTAAAGTCACCAAGCATCCTCCTTGCATTATTGTTGTTGGGTTCGGCTGCCATCTCCTTTACTTGTTCGAAATTTTCAATAAGGTTGTCTCTGGATTGTTGTAATTTAGCTTCTCTTAGTTTTCTCTCCAGAGTCCTTTCAGGTTCTGGATCAGCTTCAACAAGAATGCCTTTTTCTTTATCCCTGCTCATAAGAAAGAGAAGAGAAAAAGAAAAGAAGAGGAATCCTCTATGTCATAGTAAAAAGGTTCCTTATTGTTAGTAGAAGAAGAGAAGAAGAAAAAATTCGAACACAGATAGAAGAGGGGGTTCGAATTTGGTGAGTGATGTGAGGAAGAGATGTTAGTAGATGAATAAATAAATAGAATAAGATGAGAGAGGGAGAGGATTTTCGAAAATTATTTTTGAAAAAGAGTTAGTGATTTTCGAAAATAGTTTTTAGAAAAAGGTTAGTAATTTTCGAAAATTAAAATAAAAAATTAAAATAATTAGTTAAAATAAAAAAAAGAAGTTTTGAAAAAGGGGGACGATATTTTCGAAAATTAGAGAGAGAGAGAGAGTTAGTTAGGTGGTTTTGAAAAAGATAAGAAACAAATAAAAATTTAGTTAGTTAGTTGAAACAAATTTGAAAATCAATTTTGAAAAGATAAGAAGTTAGGAAGTTAGAAAAGATATTTTGAAATCAAATTTTTGAAAAAGGTAAGATAAGAAGATATTTTTGAAAAGATATGATAGAAATTAGTTTTTGAAAAAGATTTGATTTTGAAAATCACAATTAATGACTTGATTCACAAGAAATCACAAGATATGATTCTAGAACTTAAAGTTTGGATCTTTCTTAACAAGTAAGTAACAAACTTGAAATTTTTGAATCAAAACATTAATTGATGATGTTATTTTCGAAAATTATGATGTAAAATTAAGAAAAAGATTTTTGAAAAAGATTTTTGAAAAATATTTTTGGAATTTTCGAAAATAACTAAGAAAAATGAAAAAGATTTGATTTTTGAAAGAGATTTTGAAAAAAGATAAGATTTTTAAATTGAAAATTTGATTTGATTCATGAAAACAACTAGATTTTAAAATTTTTTGAAAAAGTCAAATCTAATTTTCGAATTTATGAGAGAGAAGAAGGGAAAGATAGTTTTTTTATTTTTGAATTTTTATGATGAGAGAGAAAAACAAGAAAAATGATGCAATGCATGAAAGTTGTGGATCAAAACAATGAATACATGCAAGAATGCTATGAATGTCAAGATGAACACCAAGAACACTATGAATGTCAAGATGAACATCAAGAACTTATTTTTGAAAAATTTTTAATGCAAAGAAAACATGCAAGACACTATGAATGCAAGAATGCATATGAAAAACACCATACAACACAAAACATGAAAACATCAAGATCAAACAAGAAGACTTACCAAGAACAACTTGAAGATCATGAAGAACACTATGAATGCATGAAAATTTTCGAAAAATGCAAAATGAATATGCAATTGACACCAAACTTATAACATGACTCAAGACTCAAACAAGAAACACAAAATATTTTTGATTTTTATGATTTTATGAATTTTTTTTTTGTATTTTTATTTTAAAATTTTCGAAAATCATTTTGAAAAAGAAAAAATAAGGATTCAAAATTTTTAATATGAATTCCAGGAATCTTATGCTCTTTAGACTAAAGCTCCAATCAAAGGGTCAGGCATGGCTTAATAGCCAGCCAAGCTTTAGTATGTAACTCAGACATGACACGCCTAACATGCCCTACAGTCGTGGCTTTACAGCCAGCCAGGCTTCAACAAGCTTTATGAAACACTAGAATTCATTCTTAAAAATTCTGAAGAAAAATATATTCTTGAAAACATTTTTATTTTAAATTTTTTTTTTCGAAAACAAAGGAGAAATTTTTGAAAAGAAAACGAAAAGAAAGTTACCTAATCTGAGCAACAAGATGAACCGTCAGTTGTCCAAACTCGAACAATCCCCGGCAACGGCGCCAAAAACTTGGTGCGCAGAAATTGTGATTACACTTTGATTATGTAAAATTCATTGCTCTTTCTTTCCCTGGCAATGGCACCAAAAACATGATGCCAATACCATGGTTCACAACTTCGCACAACTAACCAGCAAGTGCACTGGGTCGTCCAAGTAATACCTTACGTGAGTAAAGGCGAATCCCACGGAGATTGTTGGTATGAAGCAAGCTATGGTCACCTTGTAAATCTCAGTCAGGCGGATATAAAATAGTAATGGGGTTTCGAAATTAATTAATAAAATAAGGATAGAAATACTTATGTAAATCATTGGTGAGAATTTCAGATAAGCGTGTAGAGATGCTTTCGTTCCTCTGAACCTCTGCTTTCCTGCTGTCTTCATCCAATCAATCTTACTCCTTTCTATGGCTAGCTTTATGTAAGGATGTCACCGGTGCCAATGGCTACTTTCGATCTCTCTCGGAAAAATGGTCCAAATGCTCTGTCACAACACGGCTAATCGTCTGGAGGCATCACCCTTGTCGTTGGTTGCATCCTATTCCTCTATGTGAAAATGGTCCGATGCACTGTCACTGCATGGCTAATCATCTTGGAGGTTCTCGAACATACTGGAATAGGATTTACTATCCTTTTGCGTCTGTCACTACGCCCAGTACTCACGAGTTTTGAGTACGTCACAGTCATTCAATCCCAGAGTCCTACTCGGAATACCACGGACAAGGTTTAGACTTTCCGGACTCTCATGAATGCCGCCATCAATCTAGCTTATACCACGAAGATTCTGATTAAGAGATCTAAGAGATACTCATTCAATCTAATGTAGAACGGAAGTGGTTGTCAGGCACGCGTTCATAGGGAATGATGATGATTGTCACGTTCATCACATTCAGGTTGAAGTGCGGATGAATATCTTAGAAGTGAAATAAGATGAATTGAATAGAAAACAGTAGTACTTTGCATTAATCTTTGAGGAACAGCAGAGCTCCACACCTTAATCTATGGAGTGTAGAAAGTCTACCGTTAAAAATACATAAGTGAAAGGTCCAGGCATGGCCGAATGGCCAGCCCCTCTGATCTAAGAACCAGGCGTCTAAAGATGATTCCAAAGATCCAAAGATGTCTAATACAATAGTAAAAGGTCCTATTTATAATAAACTAGCCACTAGGGTTTACAGAAGTAAGTAATTGATGCATAAATCCACTTCCGGAGCCCACTTGGTGTGTGCTTGGGCTGAGCTTGAATGTTACACGTGCAGAGGCTCTTTCTGGAGTTGAACGCCCACTTTTGTGCCATTTTGGGCGTTGAACTCCACTTTGCAACTTGTTTCTGGCGCTGGACGCCAAAATTGGGCAGAGAGCTGGCGTTGAACGCCAATTTGTGTCATCTAAACTTGGGCAAAATATGGACTATTATATATTGCTGGAAAGCCCTGGATGTCTACTTTCCAACGCAATTGGAAGCACGCCATTTTGAGTTCTGTAGCTCCAGAGAATCTATTTTGAGTGCAGGAAGGTCAGAATCCAACAGCATCAGCAGTCCTTCTTCAATCTCTGAATCTGATTTTTGCTCAAGTCCCTCAATTTCAGCCAGAAAATACCTGAAATCACAGAAAAACACACAAACTCATAGTAAAGTCCAGAAATGTGAATTTAACATAAAAACTAATGAAAAAATCCCTAAAATTAACTAGATTCTACTAAAAACATACTAAAAACAATGCCAAAAAGCGTATAAATTATCCGCTCATCAGAGTCTATGGTCACGGTTTTTTACAGTGACCAAAAAGGGTCTATAGTCACGGTTTTTCGGAAGGGTGACCTAAAAGGGTCTATGGTCATGGTTTTGGGGGTGACCTAAAGGGGTCTATGGTCACGGTTTTCCAGTAGGGTGACCTAAAAGTGTCTATAGTTACGGTTTTGGGGGATGACCTAAGGGGGTCTATGGTCACAGTTTTGGGGGTGACCTAAAGGAGTCTATGGTCATGGTTTTGGGGGTGACCTAAAAGGGTCTATGGTCACGATTTTTTGAAAGGATGACCTAAAAGGGTCTATAGTAACGGTTTTGGGGGGGTGACCTAAAGGTGTCTATGGTCACGGTTTTAAGGAGTGACCTAAAAGGGTCTATGATCACAGTGGTTCACGTATTACATTGTTATAAAGATTCTATTCCCATGGGAGCTAAAGATACCCAAGGGGAAGGTGGGAATTGAAATGATGGTATTTTGATTTCCTAGAATCAAACTTGCTTAGGAATAGTTTTTCAAACTTTGAACCAAACATGGAAATATGATATTTTCATCTTGAAATTCCTAGGAATTATTTATAATTCCTCCAACCACACACACCTTAAAACTAAAGAAGCTAAGGAAACCAACGCAGCCACACCCAGACTCACCCAGCACCACGATCCTCTCCTCTCTGAAACTACACAGCATCAACGAACTAAACCTAGCCCCTATCCACCCATCACTGCAGCCTTCCGCCCACAGCCATCGCAATCTCTGCCGTCACTATAGCGCCGCAGCGGCACAACCACCGCAGGTCCCACACCAACGCATCCTCCACCGCTATCGCAGGAAGATCCATCACCGTCGTTGGAAGTTGTGTCACCGTGATTGGAAGCTCTGTCATAGTTAATTTCAGTTTGAGATGGTGATGCGGTGTTGGGAGATATTCAAAGTTCAAAGCACATGTAGGATGGCTTAGACATTCATGTAATTTAACTCTCTCTCTCTCTGTCACGCTCATATTTGAGTTTGGTTACTTGCATTCTGTTGTTTTGTTTAATTAATTTTTTCTCTTTAATTTTTTTAAATCATGTATAAAAAATTCTTGTTCACAGGTCTATTTCATGAGTCTTTACCTCGACAAATTTTTCCCTTTTGGTTTCTAAATTCTAATCTCTCCCTTCTTGAACAAAAGAAACTTTTTCAATTGAAAATGCCTTGAACCAACAATCTGATCTATCTTAAATAGAAAATATGATTCTGATTGGTATAAAATAGACAATAAATGCCAAATAAATTAGTAGTGCTTTCATAAAGTATGATTTTTTTAGAAAAAAAATTAAAACGAAAATGAGATGATGGGAAAAAAAGATAATAAAGATGATGAAGGTGTTGGGAAAAAAATTATTAGTAGGTGTTGGAAAAAAAATATAAATAATTTTTTAGCAACTTAGACTTCATTTTTCTAGTCCCTGATCTTAAAAATATCAGTAAGTGTTGGGAAAAAAATATAATAAAAAATTATCTCTGCTGTTGAACAAGGTAGCTAGCTTTGATTTCAAAAATTAGGAAAGATAATAAAGATGATGAAGCTTAGTAGAAGAGGTGATAATTAAAAGAAGAAAATAGCATTTGATTTGATTAGTAGGTAGTATTTACATTAAGGAGTTGAATGAGTTAATAAGAAGTAGTAGCTAGTGATGGTAGGAGAGTTGAAGACGGTGAGAGCAGAGGGTACAAAAGTATTGTCACGTGATGTTGAAGCACATGGACAAGAAGTTAAAGCAGTGGTGTTGTTTGTATGTATTAAGGCTGCATTAGTTTAGCTTGAATTTTTAATATAGCTGGTAAAAATAATATTTTATTTTAATCGAATTGAAACTGTTAAAACTATTTTTGCTTATTCAAGTTTCTATTATCATATGTGTGTATTTGTTGTTAAAACTGTTAATCTTCTTCTCAATTCTCATCCACCACCACTGAAAGCTCAGAATTACACTCACATTTGCCATAACCAGAAAGCATTCGTTGTTTTTTATATAAAAAGTTTACTTTTTTGAGAACTGTGTAGATTTGGGTTCTTTGTTTTGTGTGTTACCCATAGTCAAAGATCTGGGCTTTTTGGGTTTGGTCTCTTTGTATAAAAAGGGTGACTCGTGTTAAGAGATTTCAGAGATCTGGGATTTATGGTTTTGACCTTGTGAATCTGAGTCCGTACAAATAGGTAAGAGTTAGAAAGACTATGTTCGAATGCTTGTATTACTTAGAATGCTTATGCTTATGTAATAATATCTACTAACACAAGTTAGTTTATGATGTAAGTGCTGAATATTTTGTTTTCTTTTTTAGCCTAATTTGTAAGGCATTATGATGCTTGCTCACATTACTTTTTAGTTAAATGGTATCCATCAATTAAGATTTCCCGGTCTGATATATGCATGATCTTACCTATTAATTAACAAAAAAATTGAATATTGATGCGATTTGTTTAATGTTTATTTCTTATCCAAATTTTATTTATTTGTTTTGTTACATATATTGTAAGCATCAATGCTTTTTCTAAGAAATGGGTTCTGATCTGAAAGTTGAAATGTTCAAGAAAACTCCTATTTTTGTTGTTATTAGTTTAATTTGTTTTAATTTAGGTCTTTTGTGAAATTGTAGCAATGTAGCACTAATGCTGTCCGTTCCTTTCTTCTAATAAGTTTTTATGTATAACCGAAATTGCTCTAAGTTATTCTTAGTAATTTATGAGTGTCAAAATAGGTAAAACTTAATGTTGCATTCTTTTAGAATTAAATTAAATAATTAATATATAGTTCAACACAAAGTTATCATCATCGAATTAATTATATTTTATTGAAATCATATTAAATAATAAGGACTGCTATATGGAATTTGGTTGTGTTAGTGTTAATTATTTGAAGTACAACTAAGAAGAGAAGAAAATTTAAAGTCTTCATGCAGACTTTTTTTTTTCATTTTTCTATTGGGATAATTTAATTACTTTCATGCAATTGGGTTCTAAGTTCTTGTATCTTGATGGAGATAACTATGTAGGGAATGCTATTTTCTTTTATATTTTTCTTTTCATTTCTTTTAGGATTAGTATTTGTTAATTGATTATTTTGTTTTTCTACTCTCGAATGTTCTTTACCTTCTCTTGAAATTTGTTTTGGCTTTGGTTTGTGTACAGGATAATTTTTTCGTACTGGTAAAGACAACAGGAGTTGACTAGTTGCTGCGGCACCGTTTATAACAACTTCGAATGTTCTTTACTTTTTGATAAGAGACTTTATCCGATATTACATGTAATGGATAAATTACACCTTATTTTGATTAGTGTTGTAATGGATATCTAGTTTTTAATGAAACTTTTATGATTTAGATTTATTGAATTTCTCATTCTTAGATTTATTTTGTGATTATCATCATTTTGAGATGTGATTATGCTTTTAAAAAAATTAAATCTCATAAAACAAAATAGGCTATGGTCACCATTTAAAAATAGGGTAACCATAGATAAGTTATGGCCACGGTGAAAACTGTAACCATAGATAAGCTATGGCCACGGTGAAAACTGTGACAATAGATAAGGCTATGGTCACGGTGAAAAATCGTGATCATAGATAAGGCTATGGTCACGGTTTTTAGGAGGGGTGACCATAGATAAGCTATGGCCACGGTGAAAACGGTGACCATAGATAAGACTATGGTCACGGTTTTAAGGTGGGGTGACTATAGAGGCTATGGTCACGACGAAAAACCATGACCATAGAGGCTATGGTCACGGTTTTAGAGAGGGGTGACCATAGAGGCTATAGTTACGTCCAAAACCATGACCATAGATAAGGCTATGGTCACGATTTTAGGGAGGGGTGACCATAGAGGCTATGGTTACGGTCAAAACTGTGACCATAGATAAGGCTATGGTCACAGTTTTAAACGGGGTGACAATAGAGGCTATGGTCACGGTTTTAAGGAGGGGTGACCATAGAAGCTATGGTCACGGTGAAAACTGTGACCATAGATAAGGCTATGGTCACGGTTTTTACGCGTGACTATAGATTAACCTATGGTCACGGTGAAAAAACGTGGCCTAAAATGTCAGATTTTGAAAATTGAAATCGTGATCATAGATAAAAAAAAACTGTGACCATAGACCTATGACCACGAGAAAATAGGCCACGGTAAGAAACCGTGACCATAGGTCCAAAACCGTGGCCATAGATCTATGGTCACCCTTTTTACTAGCTATGGTCACGGTAAAAACCGTGACCATAGGGCTTTTTTTTTGTAGTGACATTAGTGTCTACATTTATTAGTTCTACGAGTTATATTTCTTACACTCGTTCAACCAAAAGTTGAAAGTCTAACATAGATTAGTGTCTCTATGAGTCAAAATATTCTTGAATCCTTTAGGTAGCATGTTGTCACCATTTTAGCACTCCTGTAAATGAGAAAAACCAAAACAAAAAATTAGAAACAAGATATAACACCAATTATAAATTTTTCCATTAAATTTTATCTAAAGTTTTTAGAAAAATTTTGGCAGAACCTCCCCTAAAACTTGGTTATTTCCACCATCTACGGTTCCATCAAAAACAGCCAATTCATTACTTATTTCTCGGCCAATACACAATATAGTAATTTCAAGGCACAAGTTACTAGGATTGTGAATTTGGGAATAAAACAAAGACCCTAAATGAAATTGAACATATAATATCTCACTAGTTCTTTTTCTGGATAAAAGGGCTAATCCAACAAGCTTTATAAATCTAGAATAGACTGAGCAAGCATTATTTTTCATTTCTCAATATAGCCTACTAACAATCAGATAATATGAATCCCAATGGACAGCTTCATTTTTCATTTGCATACATCCTCCAAAAGTTGTAAGCCACATTTCATAATCATCAACGAATATGCAGGATTACTTATTACCTCTTAATCAAACATGTATAATCAAAATGTTTTCAAAATGCTCACTAATTCACTATTCACATATCAACATTCAGAAGAACTTACAAGAATGGCGATTAATTTTCCATCAGGGCTGCATATGGCCTGAGAGTTTTCTCTTTCCTTTTGCAAAGAATACAAATCTCTCTTGTACTTCCCCAATCTCAATCTTTGCTGCACCAACAGAAAATCCAATACACTATAAAAACAGATAAACCCGATCATAACATTATAGAAAATCTGCTCCATGACACCATGAACACAATTTCAAACGTGCAAAATAACATAATGTAAATCCCAGAAACCACATTCCACAATCACCTCCATCAAAACCCAATTATACATAATAAGTTAAAATCACAATTCTCAACTAGTCTTGAGTCACTTTCACAGCCACAACAACATACCAAACAACCATTTCAACAGCCAACAGTCAATAATTCAATCATCTATCACACATAGTTACACTCAATTCAATCACAACTCCAAACACAATCTCAACCACAATCCAACATTCATATAATCAATCAATTACTCACAGCTATTAATCCTATTTGTAATTATTCAATAAACCTTGTAGGCATTCTTAAATTAAAACTATTTAAATTAAACCCCCTACCTCGATTAGCTGAATTCACATAGATCAAACGTGGCAACTCTCTTCTCTTTTAATTTCATGGCAGTAGCAAGCATGCAACTAAAATAGCAGCAATGTCAATTTCTTATGGCAGTGACGATGGTTGCAGCAAGACAAGGATTCGAATTGGATAAGAATCAAAAGCAAACATAACTCTGGAAAATTCAAAACAAATCCAAGACTAGAATTGAATTAAAACAAGAACATGGCAATTAAAATTGACAAAACAGAACATGCAAATTATAAGAACCGCAATTAATCGAACCTGTTAATTAAGTGATTATATTGTCCAAATTTGATTCCGAAAAGTTAGAGTGAGAATTTGAGGTTTTAAACATCATTTTAGGACTCAGTGGGTCTTTCTGAGTCAAAAAATGTATTTTTTGCGAAAAACTATGAAAAACCGCGAACCGGCAGTTGAACCGGTTCAAGTCTGCCTGGTGCTGCGTGAGAAAAAGTAGAAATAGTCATAAACCTTAGAAAAATAGTAAAAATGGAAAACCGAGTGTTAATTTTAAAGGTCTGGCCTGAAGTTGGGCCAAACGGGCTAAAAACGCTAACGGGTTGAACCGGGCCCAAGTTTGGCTCAAGTCCAACATATATAAAGGTTCATTTAATGAACCCTAGCCTCATAAACACACACACACACTTCAGATTTGAAAGAGGGAGAGAAGAAGAGGTTGAACCCTAATCACCTCAATCTTCTCAAGCTCATATCTTGAGTTCTAGAGCTCCGATTTGCGTGCCGTCAGCGGCTATGCGTTTCTTGTGAAGAGCTCTACAAAATCCATCCAAGAAACTCTAGAGTTAAGCTCGAAATCTCCCTAGTTTTTCCCTCCAAAATTTCGGGTACCTAGGGTTATTGATGGAGTAAGTTTTTGTGATTCTTGGTGTTTAGGTTCACTCTAATCCTTGCTTGGCTTTGGGTTTTGCCACACAAATCTGTTGGAAGAGGTAAGAGGCTTTGAACTCTTGTAAACTTTTGGTTTATGTTGAGCCCTAGGTTGATTTTGTGGTGATTTATATGTATATAGCTTGATTATTGTGAGTTTGGAGCTTGTTGGTGCTTGTTGGAGCTATATTGGTGGTTGGATTTTGGTTGAAAGCTCATTTGGTTCATATTGGGAATTGGCCAAGGTATGGTTTCAGTTTTCTCTATGTAGTATATAATATTCATGGACAGTTAGGCTAGTGACCCATAAGATAGGATTGAATTTAAATGGTTGATGAGTTGTTGGATGTTGTTGTATGATGATGTTTGATGAAATAATGAATTTTGAGTTGATAATAATGATTGATAGTAACATGATGAGGATGAATGCTTTATGAGGTTGAGTAGTAGATTATGTTGATAAATGTGATTTTGGAGTTGGATGATTGATAATATAGTTGGAATTTGTTAATGGAGCTTAATATATGAGATATATTGATATGAATGTTGTGAATGGGAAAAAAGTGAAGAAAGATGTGGCAATTTTTGGTGTAGTATGGCATAGAGGGTTGATTTTGATGAAAGGTGGAGTTTGGGAATGGGTTGGTTTGGTATTGGTTGTGTTTTGCAACGCAATTGTGAAAATGGTGATTTTGGGTAAAAGATGAATTTTGGTGAACTTTGTTCGATCATAACTCTTGCCTCGGTTTTCAAAATTTGTTGAGATTTGTTTAGAATTAAAGATCTTTGAAAACCCTTTAAATCAGTATAAAGTTTGTAAAATTTAGAATTTTGTAGAGGAAGTTATGATCATTGAAAAATTGGTGTTGAAAACTGGAAATTCTACAAAGTTACAGAATTATGAGTTTTCTGGTATGTGCGCACGCACACTCTGAGAAAATGGTGACCTGTGCGAACGCACACGCAGAGGCAGTCCCTCTGCTTGCAGCATTGGCACAGCTTGTGCGTGCGCACACTAATAGGAAAATTGCAACCTGTGCATATGCACAGACCTGTGCGCACGCACACGTTGGGAAGGCCCATCTGTTGGGGGCGCTGGCACAGGTTGTGCGAGTGAACAGATCCTTTTATGTTTTGATACCTGTGCGTATGCACACTTTTAAAAATTTCCTGGGCGTGCGCACGCACATGTCCTGTTTCTCAAATTTTGCTTTGTTTTCAACTAATCTACCTTTCCGATGATGTTGTAAGCTTCTATAACACCTTTTTAAGACTCTTGGGCATATTTTTGGGTGTTCAAACATGGTAAATGGTTTAAAGGTTTTAGACACTATTATTTGGAAAAAGTTAGCAAACGGAGAACTAGGTTTCTGTTCTACTGGGGAAGGTTTGATGATGTGTGATGAATGGTTGATGGATGAGATGCGAAATCAAGGAACTGAAATGTGCATGAACAGTGGTTGAATGGGGTTGAGGACTCTGAATGAAGTAATGGATCTATCTTGTGCTAAAAATGTTTTGAAAACTACCGTACCACTTTTTCATTGAGATTATGAGACGCTATGCGCCCAGCAGGGGCCGAGGTTGGATCCCGCTTGTCGAGGTAGCAGCGGTGGCGTAAGGGCGGTGGTTCGTCCCGCTTGCGCTTAGATGTGAGAACGGAGGCAATAGATCCCGCTCGCATCCCTTTGGATCATTAGAGCGTGCAGGCGCAAAATCCTGGACAATGATCCGAGCACTATATCTCGGGGGTTCCCACACCATGAATCCGAAGGGCAACATCTCCATAGAGATGTGTCGGGTTGGCAGTTGAACCGACAATGTGATATCACAGCCAGTAGGGCAGGCATTCATCATATGCATTTTCTACCTGTTTGTATGCTTTGCCGTCTTGATATTGTTTCTCCCTATCTGTTAAACATGTCTAATTGCTACTTGTATTAATTGTTGTATATGCCTATTCTTGTGTTTTATTTGTATTGTATATACTTGTGCTTTCCTGGAACTGAGGAGGTTCGGAAGGCGGTGGCGATGGGATCGCATGGTGGATCGGTTGGTAAAGGCTGTGGGACAGCGGTGTTTGATTAGCGTAGAAATTTCCTAAGATAGATTACCCTGTTATTGAGTTACGGCTTAAGGTGTATTAAGGAATTATATAGTATGCTTATTTGTTTTAGAATGCTTTAAGCTTGAATATTGTGATGGATAAGGAGTCTAGGATTGCCTTTGGCGTCCCGGGGTCTTATATCCTACATCACTGGGAATTGTTACCATACTGAGAACCTCTGATTCTCATACCATATTTTGTTGTGTTTTTCATATGCAGGTCACAACCCACCTCAGTGAGTTGTCTGATTGGTGACAGGAGCGGAGGATCTGGATATCTTTTGGAGTCCTTTTGATTTATTATATATATATATGTCTCACTTTTGTATTTTGCTTTGGCCTAGATGCTTGTATTGAGAGAACAAAACTTGTATAAGTTGTTTTTACTGTCTGGTTTCATACATGGTTTGTATATGCTAAACTCCGTGAGTCGTGGCTAGCGTCTTATGATATTATACTATTATACTATGATGTTTCGTTATTCTATACTTGTTTCCTTATGCTTTAAGTCAGTAGTTTCGTTAGTATGTTTTGCGCTTTTGAAATCCATATTTTGAGCTACATTGTTCATCAGGCTTCTAGTTATTACTAAATTCCTTCTATATAAAATATGTAAAAGTTTATAACTGTCGTAACCTTTGATTAACCTTTGCTTTACGACGCGAGGTAAGGCTTAGGCTAATTAGGGTGTTACACAAATGGCTCAGAACCAAGGAAAAGAACAGACCAGAATCAATGTAACAGAATCAAAACCAACAGCAGCAACCCCGGCAGCCCTCTCTTCACAGAACAATTCCTCTCTCTAACGGGCAACAACAGCAATAAGAGTTTCCAGTAGTGATGACAACCAAGCTAGGGGATGATGGCAACAGCAACGGTGGTTCTAGGAAGCAAAGATACGACGTTGGTTCACCTCCATAGCGACGACGACAGCAGCATCACCCTCCACTGCCTCCCTCTTCGAGTTCTGTTCCTTGCGTTAGTGACAGTGGCTTCCTTTGGTGGCAGCAACGGTGACGAGACATGGTGCCAGTGACAGAATTGATGACTTCCTCCACAGTTCGTGATTCCAACTGTGGTGGCAGCTTCCCTCAACGGCACCAGGGCACAATGGCGACAGCGACACGGGCAGAGGTGACGGTGCAAACGACGCGAGCTTGCAG
>NC_029791.2:21247836-21258527 GCF_000816755.2 Arachis ipaensis | reverse complement strand
AATTATAAATAAAAAAGTATTCTATTTAATATATAAATCTCTAAAAATTTATTTTGAATAAATATAATAAATCATAAATGACTTATTATTTAATTTTTAAAATAATTTTAAATTCAAAGTATCATTAATTTGACTTAAATATTTTTATTAAAATAAATTTCTGAATATAAAATCTTAAATAAATATAATAAATCATAAATAACTCATTATGTTAATTTTCAAAAATTCGAAGTCTTACATTTAATATGTTTAAACAAAATTTTTTATTAGTTACAAAAAATCTTTGAATTTTGTGACAAATAAATAACTTGTTACAAAAATATTGTATTTTGTGATAAATTAATTTTTTGTTACAAAATATTTTAAATTTTTACAACAATATAATCTTTTGTTACAAAATATTATAATATTTTGCAACAAAACAACAATTCGATACGAAAGCCAACATAATTTGTAACAAAAGAAATTACGTTGTTACAAAATATTGAAATGTTTTATAACAAATTTTCTTGTTTTTACAAAATATTCTTATTTTGTAACAATAACTAATTATTGTTACGAAAAAACTATAATTTGTAACAATTTTAAATTTGATACAAATTTTTTGTTATAAATGTTCCATTTTCTTGTAGTGGTAGTAGTTCATCTCTTCTTCCTCGTCATTATCATCAGGAATTTCAGGTGGTTCTTCATCAACATCGTCTCCGTCATCGGGGTTAACTTTATACTCCTCTATCATTGGATCTCTAATAGCAGAACAATCATGACTTTCAACCATGCCGTCCATTAAGTCAATATTATGAACTTTAACATTAGACCCCTCCTGACTACCCTCAGGTGGCATATTTAGATCTACCATAGTTCTTCTGATAGTTCATCTAACAGCTCCACTCAACGGACTATCATCGACATTATCTGCAGATGATCCTCAGCCACCCACCTCAACGAGATACACAAATAATTCCAACAGATGAACATTTATCCATCGGTTGTGCCACGACCTTATAAGCCGTACGTCCTCGTCGTCGCGCAAACGGTACCTAATTGAAAACAATAAAAATATTTCTCACAACCATGGTCTGATAAATATAATAATAACAGAGACAATACAATTATAATATACCTTTTATAAAACAAACTTCCATCTACTTTGATAAGATATTTGTAGTAAATTTTCTTCACCATTTTTGCCTCTTGCTGCCCGACGGAGTACAATATCAAATTCTTCAAAGCTGTTAAACTATCGACTTCCAGTGTCATATAGGTAATTATCGGTTGCCTTGATCTAAAAACGATAGAACCTTCTTCATCATACACTATTTCACCATCGTAATGAATGGATAACAATGGATTCCTTGACATCGTAGAGAAAATGTCAGCAGTAAGAGAAAAAAATAAACAAGGATATTGTGCTTTTCTGATCTACTCTGCAGCAAACATGCTTTTATCTTGGAAACCTATCATATAGTTTGGGGGTATAGCGAACTTGCCCTTATTACAAAAAAAATCGTACTTTGGAAAATAAAGTTGAAACGTCTTGTTTGGGAAAATATTTTTGTTTTTTTTTTATTTTATTTAAGAAAAAAATCCAAAAATTATTTATTAGACAAATAGGTCCCTAAAAATATCATATATCAGGTAAATAGATCCCTAATAATTTCATTTAACAGTTAGCTAACCCTTCCATTTTTCCAAAACTAGATTTTATACACATAAATCTAATACTACTTTATAGTCATTTGCCTTATACAAGCATAGTGACAGATATGCAATTATCCTCACAAGACTACAAATATAATCACAGTAATACAAATATAACTACAACAATATAAACATAAATAATGGAAATATAATCACAATACAAATATGTTTATGCCATATTAAAATTCAAATTTTTATAATCTACAGAAATAAACCATACAGATATAAGGATGTTGTGACAAGTGAGGATGCTACTGCGCTCAAGAGAGACAGGCTTGGAGAGACTTCTGCAACTTGTTGGATGGGCTGATTGGAGGAGCCGCAGCTCCCATTGGAGAGCCAACTACATTGCAAATACTATTTAGTGTTAGAGAGGTGCGCAACTGGGCTCTAGCTGGTTTGTTCCATTATATATATTTTTTGTCGTTGTTGTGGGTTCATTTATATGCCTCCAACTATGTATATATATGTATATAAATTGGACTCTTTTATTGGACAAAACATGAGTAATTATAACATCATAGTTATAGGTTATAAACAGAAATCGTAATTGCATTTTAAGTAGTTAGCAACTACATGAACTGCATGGTTAGAATAACAAAGATAATATTAACAATTAAATTTATAAAGTTATTATGTATTATATAATTTTATTTTTTATTTAAAAAATAGAAATACTTTAATATTTATAATAACTAAACAAATCTTTATAGTACATACATGAAAGTAAATTATTTTAGAATTTATTTATTTTTCTCATGATATTATATTAATAACATATTAAGTAAATTCATTAAAACAATTATATTTTATTCATGAATATGTTTTAAATGCATATAACAAAGTTATTAGAATAACTTATTTATATTATTTTATAGTATATTTTTTTATGATATGAAGCATAAAAATATAACTTACTGTCACAATAATACTCGACAAAGTAATCTAATTTAGAAAAATATATTTTTTTTATGTTTTATCGAATCCAAAACAAAAAAAAGAAAAATTTATAAGAACGAAAATAACTTTTTTTTATATAAGAAGCACTTATTCACATTTTTAATTAAAAGAAAATACTACTGATGATTATATATGTTACTAAATATACAATATTGTTATAAATATATTTGTTTTGAATCGAATGCCTTAACTAGGAGTCGAGCCCTTGGCTATAAGTTGGGTCCTTAGCTATAAATAGCCCCTCTTATGTTTTCTGATGAATACAATCATTAATAGAATCATCTATAATTCTTCGTATTTTCTTGTCTCTTTTCTTTTCCTCAAATCCTAATCTTTATTTTGATATGTATTATTGATATTATTATTCTTAATTATTTACTTGCTTTTATTTATTTTTACTAATAAAGCTATCATGTCAAATTTGCAAAAGCTTGAATTTGCCACGCTTGATTTAACAAGAAAAAATTATTTACGATGGGAGCTTGATGCTGAAACCCATTTGGTGTCCAAAATGCCTGGGAATACCATAAAAAAAAAACTAGAATCATGAAGCGAAGGGAGAAGACTAAGGTACTAATTTTTTTACGTCATCACCTTCATGAAGGGTTGAAAGTAGAATACTTGACTATTAAAGATCTACAAGAATTATGGACAAATTTAAAAGAAATATATAAATACTAAAAGATTGTATTATTGCCTAAAGCTCATTATGAGTGGATACATGTAAGGCTACAAGATTTTAAAACCTTCTGTAAATACAATTATGCACTTTTCAAATTAAGTTCTCAACTGAAATTGTGTGGCTAAAAAGTCATGGTTGACGACTTAATGAAAGAAAAATTTTCACATTCCATGCTTCCAATGTACTATTACAAGCTATGCAACGTTCTAGCTTGATTACATACAAAACAGAGAAATATAACTCATAATCACGCCAACTATACAGTCAAAACATCAACCACAACTCTCCCAAAGGAGGATATATTTTACTCCACAAATAAGGCATAACCACTGCATTGAAACTGTTTTAATATAGAATGACCAAACAAAATATAACTCTCTCAATCGAAGACCCTTAACGGCCCTAAACTACAAGGACCCAACCTAAGTATCTATCCTATAATGAGCAAACTATTTTTTTTCCACCGATGAAAATCTCAACTACTCCAAGCTAAAGGTGAAAATCATACATCACCTACCCCAACAGCAGCAATCCATATATTCATTCATAACTGTATCTCATCATCCTTCTAAAAATACACACCTCCTGCCGAGCCCAAGCAACAATGTAAACCCTCAAGTACCCACAACTACATGATTCCACAGACTAATCCCGTCAAACAATGTTTAAAGTGACGAAGAGCAAATCATTACAATTAAAAAACACATTATATCATTGGTGAATTCATCAACAAATTCACAAGAAATAAAAAAAATTATTGACTTAAACTAAACCAACAACAAATATTTGATCATCTTGTCTTCTAGTTAACTGACTTAATTTAATTCATCTGTTTTTTCATTAAATGAAAAACAAAGTTGAACAATGTATTCCTTTCCTTAATAAAGCTCACCAATTTTAACTTTTCTTCATTAACTTAAAAACAAAAACTAACCAGCTATACACCATCTTAAGTACAACAAGGTTCTCAGCACAATTGTTAACAAAAGGTAAAAACCCTTTCCAGATTTTAATGGCATGAATTAAAAAAGAAAAACAATCATGTGTATTATAATAGCAATAACATATCAAGATCTAATTATAACTCATTTACAAGCTTCATTATATTTTACATATATGGCCTGTCCCCTATGAAACAAAAAATTGAAATTACCATGCGTATGTGTCTAGATGAAGGTACTCATGCTTAAGAGAGTGCTACAAGTCTTCAACTATACAACAACTCTAATATTTAGAGGCAATGAAGCAAAGAAAATTCCATTCTGAATAAACTAAGTAGTTTATAATATAATACATGGAAATAACTGATTAACTCAATCTCTATGGAGAACATCTGAACCATCAAAATTCATAACTGAAGATGACAAAACCTAGATGGGTAGTAACAGGAAGAGCCTTCTCAACAACTATGTATTCATGATCATGCCTACCTTGTTAGTAGTACCTATAGCAATAACAATTTTCAAAATCCAGAATCATGATACATATGTTAAAATGTAATTCTCTATACTTATTCATATTGCAATTACAGTACTTATTCTTTGATTTCTTTGCCTTTTCACTTATCTTTGTAAATCACACTTTTCACAACTCGTACCACTAACCAGCAAGTGCACTGGGTCGTCCAAGTAATACCTTACGTGAGTAAGGGTCAAATTCCATGGAGATTGTTGGCTTGAAGCAATCTATGGTTATCTTGTAATTCTTAGTCAGGATATCAATTATAATTATCAGTTTGGATTGCGAAAAATAAAAAAGCATGAATTAAATACTTGTTATGCAGTAAAAGAGAAAATAAGGATTTAAAAAAAAAATTTCAACCAAGAACAATAATAGAAGACTCTAAACCAAAAGAAAAATTTTTCCTAATCTAAGTAACAAAATAAACCGTCAGTTGTTCAAACTCAAACAATCCCCGGCAACGGCGCCAAAAACTTGGTGCACTCTTTGTAAATCACACTTTTCACAACTCGTACCACTAACCAGCAAGTGCACTGGGTCGTCCAAGTAATACCTTACGTGAGTAAGGGTCGAATCCCACGGAGATTGTTGGCTTGAAGCAATCTATGGTTATCTTGTAATTCTTAGTCAGGATATCAATTATAATTATCAGTTTGGATTGCGAAAAATAAAAAAGCATGAATTAAATACTTGTTATGCAGTAATGGAGAATATGTTGGAGTTTTGGAGATGCTTTGTCTTCTGAATCTCTGCTTTCCCCCTGTCTTCTTCTTCACGCACGCAATGTTCCTCCTATGGCAAGTTGTGTGTTGGTGGATCACCGTTGTCAATGGCTACCATCCGTCCTCTCAATGAAAATGGTCCAGGTGCACTGTCACCGCATGGCTAATCATCCGTCGGTTCTCACTCATGCTGGAATAGGATCCATTGATCCTTTTGCGTCTGTCACTACGCCCAACCCTTGTGAGTTTGAAGCTCGTCACAGTCACCTGAATCCTACTCGGAATACCACAAACAAGGTTTAGACTTTCCGGATTCTCAAGAATGCTGCCAATGGATTCTAGCTTATACCACGAAGATTCTGATTAAGGAATCCAAGAGATACTCATTCAATCGAAGGTAGAACGGAGGTGGTTGTCAGGCACACGTTCATAGGTTGAGAATGGTGATGAATATCACGGATCATCACATTCATCATATTGAAGTGCGAATGAACATCTTAGATAGAAACAAGCGTGTTTGAATAGAAAACAGAAATAATTGCATTAATTCATCGAGACACAGCAGAGCTCCTCACCCCCAACAATGGTATTTAGAGACTCATGCCGTCAAAAAGTACAAAGTTCAGATCTAAAAATGTCATGAGGTGCAAAATAAATCTCTAAAAGTTGTTTAAATACTAAACTAGTAACCTAGGTTTACAGTAAATGAGTAAACTAAGATAGATAGTGCAGAATTCCACTTCTGGGGCCCACTTGGTGTGTGCTGGGGCTGAGACTTGAGCTTTACACGTGCCTAGGCTGTTTCTAGAGTTAAACGCCAGGTTGTAACCTGTTTCTGGCGTTTAACTCCAACTTGTAACCTGTTTCTGGCGTTTAACGCCAGAATGCAACATGGAATTGGAGTTGAACGCCAGTTTACGTTGTCTATCCTTGAGCAAAGTATAAACTATTATATATTGCTGAAAAGCCCTGGATGTCTACTTTCCAACGCAATTGAGAGCGCACCAATTGGAATCCTGTAGCTCCAAAAAATCCATTTTTCAGTCTTAATTAGATGAGCGGGGCTATTAGCTTTTTGCTTCTGAACAATTTTGGCATCTCACTTTATCCTTTGAAGTTCAGAATGATTGGCATCTATAGGAACTCAGAATTCAGATAGTGTTATTGATTCTCCTAGTTCAGTATGTTGATTCTTGAACACAATTACTTTATGAGTATTGGCCGTGACCCTAAGCATTTTGTTTTTCAGTATTATCACCGGATACATAAATACCACAGACACATAACTGGGTGAACCTTTTCAGATTGTGACTCAGCTTTGCTAAAGTCCCCAATTAGAGGTGTCCAGGGTTCTTAAGCACACTCTATTTTTTCTTTGGATCTTGACTTTAACCGCTCAGTCTCAAGTTTTCACTTGATACCTACACGTCACAAGCACATGGTTAATGACAGCTCTGTTTAGCCGCTTAGGTCAGGATTTTATTCCTTTGGGCCCTCCTATCCACTGATGCTCAAAGCCTTGGATCCTTTTTATTACCCTTGCCTTTTGGTTTTAAGAGCTCTTGGCTTTTTCTACTTGCTTTTTCTTTTTTTTTTTTCTGCCATTTTTCTTTTCTTTTTTTTTCTGCAAGCTTTGTTCTTCACTGCTTTTTCTTGCTTCAAGAATCATTTTTTTTATTTTTCAGATTATCAATAACATTTCTCCTTTTCCATTATTCTTTCAAGAGCCAACAATTTTAACATTCATAAACAACAAATTCAAAAATATGCACTGTTCAAGCATTCATTCAGAAAATAGAAAGTATTGCCACCACATCAAAATAATTAAACTATTTTAAAATTCAAAATTCATGTACTTCTTTTTCTTTTTCAGAAAACATTTTTCATTTAAGAAAGGTGATGGATTCATAGGACATTCATATCTTTAAGACATAGACACTAGACACTAATGATCATGTAATAAAGATACAAACATAGATAAAACATAAAGCATATAAATCGAAAAACAGAAAAACAAATAGACAAGGAGATTAAGGAACGGGTCCACCTTAGTGGAGGTGGCGTCTTCTTCCTCTTGAAGAACGAATGGTGCTCTTGAGCTCCTCTATGTCTCTTTCTTGCCTTTGTTGCTCCTCCCTCATGGCTCTTTGATCTGCAGTCAAATGCTCTACCACTGAACTATGGACCCTTGAGATGAACCTCTCCATCTCTCATGGCTCGGGGGTGGAAGCAACTGCCTTCCTTTTCCTCTTTCTAGAGGTTTCTCCGGCCTTAGGTGCCATAAATGGTTATAGAAAAATAAAAAGCAATGTTTTTTTTTCCACACCAAACTTAAAAGGTTTGCTCGTCCTCGAGCAAAAAAAGATAGATGGGAGTAGAAGGAGAAGTGGAGGAGAAGGAGGTATGTGAATGGGCAGGTTTAGGAGGGAATGGTTTGAATTGGAATGGTGAGGTAGGTGGGGATCCTGTGGGGTCCACAGATCCTGAGGGGTCAAGGACTTAGCATCCCTGCTCCATTGAGGCATGCAAAATGCCTTTAGTGTGCAATCTTGGCGTTTAACGCCAGACTGCTGCTTGTTTCTGGCGTTAAACGCCAGCTTTTCCCCTTTCTTGGCGTTGAACGCCAACTTGGTGCTTGTTTCTGGGGTTTAACGCCAGCTTGATGCTTCTTTCTGGCGTTAAACGCTAGTCTGATGCTTCTTACTGGCGTTTAAACGCCAGTAAGCTCTTCCTCCAGGGTGAGCTGTTTTAATGCTGTTTTTGACTTTACTTTGATTTTTGTGACTCCACATGATCATCATCCTAAAGAAAACAGAAAATTAACATAGATAAGGAAAAATTGGGTTGCCTTCCAATAAGCGCTTCTTTATTGTCTTTAGCTGGACCTTGCTGAGCTTTTAATCTAGCCTCAGCCTTGAGCACTCTTGCTCAATATTGCCTTCAAGATAATGCTTGATTCTCTATCCATTAACAATGAATTTCTTATCAGAATCAATGTCTTGAAGCTCCACATAGCCATATGGTGACACACTTGTAATCACATATGGTCCCTTTGACAAACCCCAATTTGACGGTTTGTTTTGTATTGATTTTTGGGGATTTTATCACCTTTTACCCATATTTATTCAAGAAATAGCATGGTTTTGTATATTCTCCTTTAATTGTGCTTGAATGTGAAAACATGCTTTTTAGGACTCAAAATAGCTAAATTTAATTCACCTTGATTCTATTAGATGCCTTGATATGTTTGTTAAGTGATTTAAGGTTTAGGAGTCAAAGATTGGATCAAGGGAATGAAGAAAGAAAGCATGAAAAGTTGGAGAACTCATGAAGAAATGGAAGAACCGGAAAGCTGTTAAGCCGACCTCTTTGTTACTTGTGACAAACAAATTTTTGTATGAAAGGATTATTGTTGGTTTAGAAGCTATACTTTACAACGAGATTTTATTTGAGAAATTCTATACCATCAAAAATCCATTCGTCAAAATGGCGCCGTTGCCGGGGAAATTATTCTAGGCTCATTATGGTTGCATGTTCAAAGCTTAATTGCACGGTTTGGTATAGAGCTAGATTGTTTGGGTCTAGGAGAATGTTTGGTCACTTTATTGAGAATTCTAAGGTCATGCCACCCAAATGGAATAATGATAATCAACTTGAAGATGGGTGTGGAAATAAGATATGGGATCCGGGAATACATGAGGATCAATTTTGGGAGCCCATGGTTTGTGAAGAACTCCATCAAGGTTTGAAGATATTAAAATTGACGAATGGGGCACAATGGAGAACCAAGCATTGGTGGGAGTTCCAAGATGAATACAAGCACAAGCCACCTTGATGAGGAGCTCCCCATAACTCCAACTTAAGGACAATAAACAAAAGTGCTAGGTGGGAGACAACCCACCATGGTAAAATCCTTTCATTTTCTCTTTTGTATATATTGGTAGAATTAGCTTAATTTCATGTTTTGTTTAGTTAGTTGAGTATGTTTGGTAGTTTAAGTATGTTAAATAAGGTTTTATGGTGTTTTGGTAGCTGTTTGGAGGTGTAGAATGCTTGGATTGGTGCAAAAACATAGAAAAAAAAAATTTTGAAAAACAGAGCACCATCCACGCGTACGCGTGCATGGCGCGTATGCGCACTTCCAGTATTTTCGACCATCCACGCGCGCGCGCCATGCGTGCGTACGCGTGGATTGAGAAGTTCCAACCTCCATACATTTTCCAGAGAGTTGTGCCTGCGCCGCGCCAACGTTGTGCCTCTGGCACAAACCCCACTTGCGCACACGCGCACATGACGCGTACGCGCCACTCTCGAAATAAGCCAACGACGCGCGCGCGCCATGCGCGCGTACGCGTGGATGCCCTTTCTCCCATCCACTTCTTTTCTTTTCCTCTTTCCATTTCTTTCCTTCTCCTTTCTTCTTCCCTCCTCCTACCCCTCATCCAACACTTCCAAACACCATCAATAACCAATTATTTTAGTTACCTAGTTAGTTAGTTAGTTAGTTAGTTAGTCGATTAGTTAGTTTTAGTTTAGTTTTCATTTTATTTTCTATCTTTTTCATTGTAAGTGTTGGATTGTCATTCTTGTTTACCATTAATTGCTGCTGGGTATTAAAAAGGGGATGTTATCTTAACATCATTATGTATATAAACTTTGTTGGATCCTATGATTGAGGTTATATTTTGCTACTTGGTTTTGAGTTTTTCATGCATACCTTTTGAAAATACCAAGTGATGAGAATTGCCTTCGAACTTGTAATTCTTTTGAATTGCATGATTTGGCCACCATGTGATTTGAACCGTATTCTTTGATTAGGCAATCTCTTGATGGATGATGTTGAGCATTTACCTTAATGCATTGTATTTCATGATTATATCCATCCATATGTTTGACTTGAATGCTTTCATGCTTCTCTAATGCTTGTCTTACCTTACAAGCTTACTTAAAGCATCTCAAGCACACTAGGATAAGTGAAGTGCATGCTTCTTTTGTGACATAGCTCTTATTACTAATGTGTGTTCTAAACCGTGCAATTTAGAATTCACACACCTAATATTTCTTAATGTCACACTAATTCACTCACTTCTAGTGATTAATACCTCATTCCAACAATGTATGCTTTCTTGTTTTTGTGTTCTCTCATCTTATGGTGTTATATTTTT
>NC_029791.2:21244219-21246207 GCF_000816755.2 Arachis ipaensis | reverse complement strand
GATGGATGATGTTGTGCATTTACCTTAATGCATTGTGTTCATGATTATATCCATCCATATGTTTGACTTGAATGCTTTCATGCTTCTCTAATGCTTGTCTTACCTTACAAACTTACTTAAAGCATCTCAAGCACACTAGGATAAATGGAGTGCATGCTTCTTTTGTGACATAGCTCTTTATGCTAATGTGTCTTCTAAACCGCGCAATTTAGAATTCACACACTTATTTGTCATTCATGTCACACTAATTCACTCACTCATTTCTAGTGATCTACCTCATTCCAACAATGTATGCTTCTTTGCTTTTATATCTTCTCATCTTATGGTGTTATATTTTTATTTTTCATGAACAATGCACCACAAGCACACATGGAAGCGGAAGAAAGAACATGCAGCAATCTGGAGATTCGCCGTACCCCCTTGCTCATCTTTGAGTGCACCGAGGACGGTGCAAACTTTTAAGTGTGGGGAGGTCGTCCAACCAGTCGGCGATTTTGGGTGACAAATTTCTAATCCCAACACTTTTGCATTTCATTTTAGGTTTTTTGGATTTTTGTTGCATTTTCTTATTTTTGCATATATATACACAATAAGCTTAGTCAAAATAATGAAATTTTCCAAGGCTTTCTATCTATAGGGCACCAATTGATTTGAGTGGAAAACTTTTCATAGAACTTGCTTGAATTATATATTTTGTGGAACATGATTTATGAGCTAAGAACACAAGCTTGTGAGATTTGAGCCTAACGGTGTGGTTACATCTTATAACCACTTATTTTTCCTTCTTGTGTGCATTATTCTCTTCCTATGATTGTAATCTTTGATTTGTTTGATTCTTTATATCCATTATTTTGTGTATTCATGCAGTTATATGATTGAGGCCATCATTTTATTAGCTCACTTACCCAAATAGCCTTACCTTTTATCTTCCTTTGTTAGCCAAATTTGAGCCTACGCTTAACCCACTTATTCTTATTTTAGCACATTACAAGCCTTTAAGCGAAAAACAATAATTGTCCCTTAATTTGGATCTTTGATTAGCTTAGGCTAGTGTGTGTGAGTATCATTCAAGTGTGGGAACCTTGGGACATTGGGTGAATAAAAGGGTAGTTTTGTAATGTTATTGGAAATATTGGGAATTGGGTACATACTCATGTATTGATCAAATGTAAAACCTTATGCATTGAGGTTCTTGTATATAAAAAGAAAAAAAATAAGAAAAACAAAAGAAAAAGAAAAGAAAAATAATATGGAAAATAAAAAAAAATAGAAAAAAAAGAAGAAAAAAATAATAAAAGGGGACAAAATGCCCCAAGGCAAGGTCCAATAAAATCAATGCATAAGTGTTGTGAAATGAAAAAGAAAATGCATGAGTATGTGAAAAAGTGAAGAATGGGTAGCTAGATTAGAACTTAATTGTATAGGATGTCATAGGTTAGGTGGGAAGTTTAAGCTTATCAAAGATTCAAATTTCAAGCTCACTTGACCAAATATGCATCCTACCTTGACCCTAGCCCCATTACAACCAATGAAAAGACCTCATGATACTTGTATGCATGCATGAAATAAATGTTGATTGTTAGAAGAAAAACAAATCTTGGAAAGCATGAAATAGAGGAGAATTGAGTGAATCAACCCTAAACACTTGAGCGAATAGAGTGCAAACACATCCGGTGAGGGTTTGATGCTCAATTACATGTTTTCACCTATGATCATCATTCTTCATGCAAGTTTGTAAAAATATTTAATAACTCAATTCAATTGTGGATTAGACTTGCTAGTCCTTAGCCCTTGTGCATATATGTTTCTTGGGAATTGATTTATTTTGACCAAGCACTTGCATTCATTTAGATAGTTGCATATAAGTAGATTGCATTTAGTTAGTTTCCATTGAATAAATGCCATACCCTTACTTCATTCTTAGTTTAAGCATGAGGACATGCTTGGTTTAAGTGTGGGGAGGTTGACAAACCCCAATTTGACGGTTT
>NC_029791.2:21228004-21243887 GCF_000816755.2 Arachis ipaensis | reverse complement strand
TAGGTTTAGTTTTTAGATCTAGATTTTAATTCATGCTTTCATCTCCTTCTACCTTTCAATTCCTTGTTGTTACCTTCATTCTTCTTCTATTCTTTTGTTGTAGTTTCCTTTATGTTGTTCTTATGTTTTGTTGTAGATCTACTTTTGCTCCTTCTATTTTCTTTCAATTCAATTAGAGGTAATTCATAATAATTGTGTTCCTTTTGATTGTTGTTGTTAATTCATTGCCATAATTGTTGTTAGATTCTATTTTTGTTATCAATTTACTTTGCTTTTCTTTTATGCCTTCCAAGTGTTTGATGAAATGCTTGGTTGGATTTTAGTATAGATTTTGTTCCTCTTGGCTATGGTAGAGTAATTAGTGACGCTTGAGTTATCTAATGTCTTTGTTGATTGATAATTAGAAGTTGCTAATTGATTTAGATACCACTAAAGCTAGTCTTTCCCTTGGGAGTTGGCTAGGACTTGTGGAATCAAGTTGATTCATCCACTTGACTTTCCTCCATTATTAGAGGTTAACTAAGTGGTAGCAATGGACAATTGTGGTCACAATCGAGGAGGATAACTAGGATAGGACTTCTAATTCTCACAACCTTGCCAAGTGCTTTTTAGTTGTTAGTTTATTTTCATTGTCATTTACATTTCATGTCTCTTATCCCAAACCCCAAAATACAATCCATAACCAATAACAAGACACTTCATTGTAATTCCTAGGGAGAACGACCCGAGGTTTAAATACTTCGGTTTATAGAATTTAGGGGTTTGTTACTTGTGACAAACAAATTTTTGTATGAAAGGATTATTATTGGATTAGAAGCTATACTTTACAACGAGATTTTATTTGAGAAATTCTATACCATCAAAAATCCATTCGTCACCCTTCCACCGGGATTTCAGTTTCCCAGGGAATAGCCTGAGCCTAGAGTTAAACAACAGAACTTTCTGTCCTGGTTCAAAGACTCTAGATGACAGCTTTCTGTCATGCCACCTTTTTGCTTTCTCTTTGTAAAGCTTGGCATTTTCGAAAGCAGTGAGTCTGAATTCCTCTAGCTCATTCAGCTGGAGCAATCTTTTTTCTCCAGCTAATTTGGCATCAAAGTTTAAGAATCTGGTTGCCTAGTAGGCCTTATGCTTCAGTTCCACGAGCAGATGAAAGGCCTTACCATACACAAGCTGGTATGGAGAGGTCCCTATAGGAGTCTTGAATGCTGTTCTATAAGCCCACAGAGCATCATCCAAGCTTCTTGCCCAATCCTTTCTACGGGTACTTACAGTTCGTTCCATGATTCCTTTTAGTTCTCTATTAGAGACTTCAGCTTGCCCGTTTGTCTGTGGATGATATGGAGTTGCCACCTTGTGACTAATTCCATACCGGACTATAGCAGAGTAAAGTTGTTTGTTGCAGAAGTGAGTGCCCCCATCACTAATTAGTGCTCTAGGGACACCAAATCTATTGAAGATATTTTTCTAGAGGAACTTCAGCACTGTCTTAGTATCATTAGTGGGTGTGACAATGGCCTCTACCCATTTGGATACATAGTCTACTGCCACCAGAATATAAGTGTTTAAGTATGATGGTGGGAAAGGCCCCATGAAGTCAATACCCTATACATCAAACAACTCAATCTCCAAGATTCTTTGTTGAGGCATGGCGTAACCATGAGACAGATTACCAGATCTCTGGCAACTGTCACAGTTACGTACAAACTCTCGGGAATCTCTATAGAGGGTAGGCCAGTAGAAGCCACATTGGAGAACCTTGGTGGCTGTTCGCTCACCTCCGAAATGGCCTCCATATTGTGACCCATGGCAATGCCAAAAGATTTTCTGTGCTTCTTCTCTAGGCACACACCTACGGATTATTCTGTTTGCACATCTCTTAAAGAGATAGGGTTCATCCTACAAGTAGTACTTTGCATCAGTAATTAATTTTTTCTTTTGTTGCCTGCTGTACTCTTTGGGTATGAACCTTGCAGCTTTATAGTTTGTAATGTCTACAAACTATGGTGTTTCCTGAATGGCGAACAAATGCTTATCCGGAAAGGTCTCAGAGATCTCAATAGAGGGAAAGGACGCCCCTTCTACTGGTTCTATCCGGAACAGATGATCAGCCACTTGGTTTTCTGTCCCTTTTCTGTCTCTTATTTCTATATCAAACTCTTGCAGAAGCAACACCCATCTTATGAGCCTCGGTTTTGAATCCTGCTTTGTAAGTAGATATTTAAGAGCAGCATGGTCAGTGTACACAATCACTTTTGATCCTACTAAGTATGATCTAAACTTGTAAATGGCATAAACCACTGCAAGCAATTCTTTTTCTGTGGTTGTGTAATTTTTCTAGGCATCATTTAAAACACGGCTAGCATAATAAATGACATGCAGAAGCTTGTCATGCCTCTGCCCCCAATACTACACCAATGGCATGGTCACTGGCATCACACATTAGTTCGAATGGTAATGTCCAGTCTGGTGTAGAAATAACTGGTGCTGTGACCAGCTTAGCTTTTAGAATTTCGAACGCTTGCAGACACTCTGTGCCAAACACAAATGGCGTGTCAGCAGCTAGCAGATTGCTCAGAGGTTTTGCAATTTTTGAAAAATCCTTTATAAACCTCCTATAGAATCATGCATGCCACAGAAAGCTTCTGATTGCCTTGACATTGGCATGTGGTGGTAATTTTTCAATTACCTCTACCTTAGCTTGATCCACCTCTATTCCCTTGTTCGAAATCTTATGCCCAAGGACAATCCCTTCAGTCACCATAAAGTGACATTTTTCCCAGTTTAAAACCAGGTTAGTCTCTTTGCATCTTTTCAGAACCAGTGTCAGGTGATCAAGACAGGAGCTGAATGAGTCTCCATATACTGAGAAGTCATCCATGAAGACTTCCAGAAATTTTTCTACCATATCAGAGAAAATAGAGAGCATGTATCTCTGAAAGGTTGCAGATGTATTACACAACCCAAATGGCATCCTTCTGTAGGCAAATACTCCAGATAGACATGTGAATGCTGTTTTCTCTTGATCCTGGGGATCTACTGCAATTTGGTTGTAGCCTGAATAGCCATCCAAAAAGCAGTAATAATCATGACTTGCTAGTCTTTCTAGCATCTGGTCTATAAATGGTAAAGAAAAATGATCCTTTCTGGTGGCTGTATTGAGCCTTCTGTAGTCAATACACATGCGCCACCCTGTAACTGTTCTTGTAGGAACCAGTTCATTTTTTTCATTATGAACCACTGTCATGCCTCCCTTTTTGGGGACAACTTGGACAGGGCTCACCCAGGGGCTATCAGAAATAGGATAAATAATCCCATCCTCCAGTAACTTGGTGACCTCCTTCTGCACCACTTCCTTCATGGCTGGATTTAGCCGCCTCTGTGGTTGAACCACTGGCTTAGCATCATCCGCCAATAGGATCTTGTGCATGCATCTAGCTGGGCTTATGCCTTTAAGGTCACTTATGGACCACCCAAGAGCTGTCTTGTGTGTCCTTAGCACTTGAAGTAGCGCTTCCTCTTCCATGGGATTTAAAGCAGAGCTTATGATCACCGAAAAAGTGTCACCTTCTCCTAGAAATACATATTTCAGGGATGGTGGTAATGATTTGAGCTCGGATTTAGGAGATTTTTCCTCTTCCTGAGGGAGTTTCAGAGGCTCTTTCAATTCCTCTGATTCCTCCAGATCAGGCTGAACATCTTTAAAGATGTCTTCCAGCTCTGATTCGAGACTCTCAGCCATGCTCATCTCCTCTACTAAAGAGTCAATAAGATCAACTTTCATGCAGTATTTTGGTGTATCTGGATGCTGCATGGCTTTGACAGCATTTAACTTAAACTCATCCTCATTGACTCTCAGGGTTACTTTCCCCTTTTGGACATCAATGAGAGTTTGTCCAATTGCTAGGAAAGGTCTTCCTAGAATAAGAGTAGCACTCTTGTGCTCCTCTATTTCCAGCACTACAAAGTCAGTGGAAAAGGCGAATGGCCCAACCCTGACAATCATGTCTTCAATCACGCCTGATGGGTATTTAATGGAGCCATCAGCAAGTTGGAGACATATCCGAGTTGGTTTGACTTCTTCAGTTAAACCAAGCTTTCTAATAGTGGATGCAGGTATTAGGTTGATACTTGCCCCAAGATCACATAAAGCTGTCTTGGTGCAATTACCCTCTAATATGCATCGTATCATAAAGCTCCCGGGATCTTTAAGCTTTTCTGGGAAGCTTTTCAGAATGACTGCACTGCATTCTTCAGTGAGGAGAACTCTTTCAGTTTCTCTCCAATCCTTCTTATGACTCAAGATCTCTTTCATGAACTTGGCATAAGAGGGTATTTGCTCAAGTGCCTCTGCAAACGGAATCTTTATTTCAAGAGTCCTGAGATAGTCTGCAAAGCGGGCAAATTGCTTATCCTGCTCCTCTTGGCGGAGTTTTTGAGGATAAGGCATCTTGGCTTTGTATTCCTCAACCTTATTTGCTGCAGGTTTATTTCCTACAGAGGTGGTTGGAGAAGCCTTTTTAGAGGGGTTGCTACTAGCACTTGTGTGTGTCTGATCCCTCACTGGCGTTTGAATGCCAGGGTTAGAAGCTGGATTGGCGTTGGACGCCAACTTCTTACCTGTTTCTGGCGTTTGAACGCCAGCACTGAGCTTCCATTGGGCGTTTGACGCCAGCTCCTTGCCTGTTTTTGGCGTTTGAACGCCAGAACTGCGCGTGGGTTGGGCGTTAAACGCCAACCTTGCATCCTTTTCTGGCGTCTGAACGCCAGAGTTATTCCTCTCTGGGCTCTTACTGTCCTCAGAGGGATTTTGGATAATATTTTGCTCATCCTCTGTCAGTTGTTCTTTTCTTGGCTTTCTGCTGCTCTGAAGTGAGGCATTTAATGTTTTTCCACTTCTTAATTGAACTGCTTGGCACTCTTCTGTTATCTATTTTGATAACTGCTGTTTTGTCTGATTCAATTGTGCTTCCATATTTTTATTAGCATTTTTATTGTCTTGTATCATCTCCTTGAATTCTGCTAGCTGTTTTGTTAGAAAACACAATTGTTGATTGAGTTCAGCAACTTGTTCTGGAGGACCAAGTTCAGTAGACACTGCTTTGGCTTCTTCTTTTATGGAGGACCCACTACTTATGTATAGATGCTGATTTCTAGCAACTATATCAATAAGCTCTTGAGCCTTTTCAATAATTTTTCTCATGTGTATAGATCCACCAGCTGAGTGGTCTAGAGATGTCTGAGCTCTTTCTGTAAGCCCATAGTAGAAGATGTCTAATTGCACTCACTCTGAAAACATTTCAAAGGGGCATTTCCTTAGCATCCCTCTGTACCTCTCCCAGGCATTATAAAGGGATTCATCATCCTCTTGTTTAAAGCCTTGGATGTCCCGCTTTAGCTGTGTCATCCTTTTTGGAGGGAAATATTGATTCAGGAATTTGTTTGATAACTGTTTCCATGTTCTTATGCTTGCTGTGGGTTGGTTATTTAACCACATTTTAGCTTGATCTTTTACAGCAAACGGAAACAGTAACAGCCTGTATACATCTTGATCTACCTCCTTGTCACGTACTGTGTCAGCAATTTCCAAGAATTATGCCAGAAACTCAGTAGGTTCTTCTTGTGGAAGACCGGAATACTGGCAATTTTGCTGCACCATGACAATGAGCTGAGGATTTAGCTCAAAACTGCTTGCCTTGATAGGAGGTATACAGATACTACTCCCGTATGCAGCAGTAATGGGGTTAGCATATGACCCCAGAGTCTTTCTGGACTGTTCATTTCCACTTTTGTCCATGATGGAGAAAGGGAGATGATGCGGATTGCAAATAAAATATTTTTTTTGAAAACCGAAATTAAAATAAAATAAGTAAAAAATTGACTAAAATTTCAAAAATTTGAAGAAAAAGAAATAAAAGAAAATTGAAAACTAAATTAATTAATTAAAAATATTTGAAAAAGATGTGGCTGAGAATTTTCGAAAAAGAAATGAAGAGAGAGAAATTGGTTAGGAAGTTTTAAAAAAGGTATGTCTTAAAATTAAAGATACTTGTAAAAAAATAAAATAAAATAAAAAAGAAAAGATATGAAAAAGATTTGATTTTAAGATTTGAGATTAGAAAAGATAAGATAAGCTAGGTAAGAGAAGATAAGGAATTTAAATTAAAAAGTTTTGAAATTTGAATTTTGAAATTTGAATTTTGAAATTTGATTTTTGAATTTTGGAAGTTGAAATTTGAAATTTGAAATAAGATAAGATAAGATTTTGAAAAAGATATGATTTTTTGAAAAAGATTTGAATTTTGAAGTTTTAAAACTAAGATAAGATAAAATAAAAAAAATTAAAATAAAATCTGAAATTTTAAAAGGAAAATTCAAAAAATCAATTAAAATAAAGGAAAAAGATATTTTTGAATTCAATGAGGAAAGAGAAAAACAATAAAAAGACAAAACTTAAAATTTTTAGATCTAATGCTCCTTATTTTCGAAAATTTGAAGGAAAAACGCCAAGGAACACCAAACATAAAAATTTTAAGATCAAAACGCAAGAAAGACTCAAGAACACCTTGAAGATTCACAAGAACACGAAGAACAAAAATTCAAAGACTCAAAGGACTCAAGAACATAAAAAAAGAACACCAAACTTAAAACTTTTAGAAAACTAAAAATAAGTTTTCGAAAATAATAAAAAAAATAATAAGAGAACACCAAACTTAAAAGTTTGACATGAGATTTAATCAAAGAAAAATTTTTTTTTTTTTTGAAAAAGTTTTAAAAGGAAAATTCCCAATTACCAAGAACATAAACACAACGCTCTAGCCAATTGAGTTATAAATTTAAAGTGTTTTAATAAAGGTCTTTAATGTATAAAATATTTTATTATTTTTTTTGGATACTAATAATTCGAAAATGCACAAGAAAAACAAGAAAAATCACAAAACAAAAAAAACTAAAGATCAAACAAGGAAAATAAACAAGAACAACTTGAAGATTAAGATAGAACAATGAACACAAATTCGAAAATTTAAAAGAAAATAAAAACATGCAATTGACACCAAACTTAAAATATGAAACTAAACTCAAACAGAAAAACTTAATTATCAGTTTATAAAATTTTTGAAAAAATTAAAAAGAGAAAATAAGGATTTAAAAAAAAATTCAACCAAAAACAATAATAGAATACTCTAAACCAAAAAGAAAAATTTTTCCTAATCTAAGCAACAAAATAAACCGTCAGTTGTCCAAACTCGAACAATCCCCGGCAACGGCACTAAAAACTTGGTGCACGCTGTCACCGCACAACTAATCATCTGTCGGTTCTCACTCATGCTGGAATAGGATCCATTGATCCTTTTGCGTCTGTCACTATGCCCAACCCTTGTGAGTTTGAAGCTCGTCACAGTCATTCAATCCTTGAATCCTACTCGGAATACCACAGACAAGGTTTAGACTTTTCAGATTCTCAAGAATGCTGCCAATGGATTCTAGCTTATACCACGAAGATTCTGATTAAGGAATCCAAGAGATACTCATTCAATCGAAGGTAGAACGGAGGTGGTTGTCAGGCACGCATTCATAGGTTGAGAATGGTGATGAATGTCACGGATCATCACATCCATCATATTGAAGTGCGAATGAACATCTTAGATAGAAACAAGCGTGTTTGAATAGAAAACAGAAATAATTGCATTAATTCATGAGACACAGCAGAGCTCCTCACCCCAACAATGGAGTTTAGAGACTCATGCCGTCAAAGAGTACAAAGTTTAGATCTAAAAATGTCATGAAGTGCAAAATAAATCTCTAAAAGTTGTTTAAATATTAAACTAGTAACCTAGGTTTACAGTAAATGAGTAAACTAAGATAGATAGTGCATAATTCCACTTCTGGGGCCCACTTGGTGTGCGCTGGGACTGAGACTTGAGCTTTACACGTGCCTAGGCTGTTTCTAGAGTTAAACGCCAGGTTGTAACCTGTTTCTGGTGTTTAACTCCAACTTGTAACCTGTTTCTGGCGTTTAATGCCAGAATGCAACATAGATCTGGCGTTGAACGCCAGTTTATGTCATCTATCCTTGAGCAAAGTATGAACTATTATATATTGCTGGAAAGCTCTGAATGTCTACTTTCCAACGCAATTGAGAGCGTGCCAATTGGAATCCTGTAGCTCCAAAAAATCCACTTTGAGTGCAGGGAGGTCAGAATCCAACAGCATCTGCAGTCCTTTTTCAGCCTCTGAATCAGATTTTTGCTCAGGTCCCTCAATTTCAGCCAGAAAATACCTGAAATCACAGAAAAATACACAAACTCATATTAAAGTCCAGAAATGTGATTTTTATTTAAAAACTAATAAAAATATAATAAAAAGTGACTAAAACATATTAAAAGCTACCTAAAAACAATGCCAAAAAGCGTATAAACTATCCGCTCATCAAGCGCCCACAACTTGCTGACAGCCTACTCCATCCTGCAAAAAGGAGACATCACGTATCAATAGGAGATATAAGGAGAAGGAATATCTATATATCTATATGAAGTTACATCTGTACACTAGCGTGACCCTAAAATTCTCTAGCACAAGTACGTTTAGGCTTATAGGTCGTAATGTAAATAGATTTTTTTTTTGTTGGATCTTGACCTAGTGAATTATTTTGATTTGAAGAAAATATTTAAAGAGTTTGGCTACCATGCATACAAGAAGATGTATTGGTATGATCCAAAAACTCTTAATATGGAAGTAGACTTACATCCTATATATGGAGACAAGAAAATTAGAGAGATGTGTAACAAGAAAACATACTTGTGTTAGGAAATTCTAATATGGCTTAAACATATTTGTATTGTTATGATTATATTTGCACTTGTTGTGATTATATTTTCATTATTTATGTTTATATTGTTGTGATTATATTTGTATTACTGTGATTATATTTGTAGTTTTGTGACATAATTGCATACCTGGCACTCACTACAAGAAAAATGCTGAATATCATCAGATTTAGTGTCGGATTTAGCGTCGGACATTAGCGGCGAATTTACTGGCAGATTTTGGGTCGAATACAAGGTAGCTTAGATTTTCCAAAAATGTTTACCGTCGAATTTTATATTCCAACTATGATTAGTGGCGCGAAATATGATTTTGTTGGCACTACAATTACCTATGAGTTTACTGTCGATTTTAGCCGACGGTAAATGGATTTAATGAAATGCTGCATTTCACCAATTTACCCTCGGATTAATCTGACGGTAAATCCGACAGTAAAGTGGTATAAGATTCAAATGCGAACCCTTCCTCCCTCACTTGTCCAAGTTCACTCTTTCTCTCTCCTCGCTGTTAGTAACGGCTGGAGAGGTTTATTTAATTTTTATAATTTATAAAATCGCAAATCAAATCCAACCTAAATCACTTAAAATTGGATCAGATCGGATTGAATTTTTTTAAAAAAATTATCTAATCCAAACCACACCGCAAATAAAATTAGTGTTCTGATCGGATGAATTTTTGACTCAAAACTAGGCCTGGCAGCATAGACCCTACCCGCGGATACCCAACCCGATCCGCTGTGAGTAAAGTTAGACGCAGAGCGGGTTGGCTATAATTTTGATGTAGGACATAAATAAAAAATTTATAATTTATTGATATAGAATTATAGATTATGTATTTATGTATCTATTATTTGAGCCAACTCGTGAGCTTTTGGTGAGCCGAGTTTGAGCTTAAGAAATAGGCTCGATTGTTAATGAGTCAAGCCATGAGCCAAGCTCAATTTTTGTGAGCCGAGCTTGAGCTTGGTCTAACTCGACTCAACTCGGCTCACTTCCAGCCCTAGATGTCGGCATCACTGTCACTGCCAAAGCCTCTGATGTTACCATCGCTGGATGTTGTCACCCATGGAGCTGTTAGTAACGGCTGGAGAGGTTTATTTAATTTTTATAATTTATAAAATCGCAAATCAAATCCAACCTAAATCACTTGAAATTGGATCAGATCGGATTGAATTTTTTTAAAAAAAATTATCTAATCCAAACCACACTGCAAATAAAATTAGTGTTCTGATCGGATGAATTTTTGACTCAAAACTAGGCCTGGCAGCATAAATCCTACCCGCGGATACCCAACCCGATCCGCTGCGAGTAAGGTTAGACGCGGAGCGGGTTGGCTGCAGAGCGAATAGGGTAGGGTTGAGCCATAACCCTACCCGCACCACATATATATATGTGTGTGTGTGTGTGTGTGTGTGTGTGTGTGTGTGTGTGTGTGTGTGTAATATTAAATCGAGTAAGCGAGTAAGGTTAGACGCGGAGCGGGTTGGCTGCAGAGCGAATAGGGTAGGGTTGAGCCATAACCCTACCCGCACCACATATATGTGTGTGTGTGTGTGTGTGTGTAATATTAACACTTTTATTTCTATAAAATTCATTTATCATTTAATGAGATATAAATACAAATTTAACAACCCTACTTGGCCTCAATCCATTCATATTGCAAACCCTATTTCACATCCCTCAGCGGCTCAGCCCCTCAAGAACCCTAATCAATATAAATCTCTCTGCAATCTGACCGCATCTACCTCCACACTCGTCGCTGCGCTACTCATCTTACCCGCGTCTGCATCAACTCACGTTGCCGACGGTGTTGCAGTCTCCCTTCACTCTCGTCGCTGGCTCTACTGCACCGTACCCACGTCGCTAGCTTGCTCGCGTGCTTCGTTCTCCATTCAACTTGCTCGCGTTGTGTTGTTGACTCTGCTGCACCCTACCCTGTGCTTCGTTCCTCCGTTCAGCGCCAACTCGTGCTGAAACTCTGAAAGTATATTTATCTGCCTTCAAAATTGAAATTCAATTATTATTTAATTTGATTTTAATTTTATTTTAATTAGATATTTGATTATGTAATTTGATTTTTATTTGTGTTTATGCTTGTATGATTTTAAATAACCTTGTGATTGAAAATTTTTATTTGGACTTGTTGGAACAGATGCTGAGAATTTTTTTAAGTTTATATGAAGATGAATGAATTAGAGATTTTGGCTTATGAAAATTCTCAATAAATAGAGATAAATAAACAAATTAATGTTAAATTTCGTTAAGTTCATATATGTAGATTTTAATTTGATTTTAATTTTAATTTGAGTTCATAGTTTAATGGTGTTTAAGTACATATGCAGATTTTAATGATTTTAATTTGACTTCATGGCTTTATGTTGTTTCGTTTATATACATATAAATTATTTGTCATCAATTTTTATTTCTCTAAAAAATTTATTTAAACTTTAAGAAATTAGAGAGAGGAATTTATTGGTAAGTGTTGTTTCTGTTTCTGTTACATTAATATATTTGTATATCTATAGAAAGCGCATTTGAACATGTTATATTTGTATATATTTGTAGGAAATTCACTTCGAAATGTTAAGTACCAACATGGATATAGTGGCATAAGATGTGGTTGCAGAAGAACAACAACAAAAATCCCCGGTAAAAACAACCGCTAATTTTGTTCTAGATGAGTCCACTTCAATTGAAAATAGCAACAAATCAAGCTTGAAGAGTGTTTATTGACAATAATTTAGTCACTTTCAAGAGAAAAAAGAGTAAAAGGCAAAATGCAGCCATTGCAAATTTGTTCTTGGAACTAATCCAAGAAATGGGACTACAAATTTGAAGAATCATGTACTCCACTATTGTAAAAAGATCAAATTAGCAAACTCTAAGCAATCAATAATTGCTTATTCATTGTCTAAACATCCAAGGAGTGGTGCGGATGCTTTTTGTATTTGATCCATCTTATTCAAGAAGGTGTATTTCCAAGGCCATTTTTCATGCATGAGTACCCTTTATCTTTTGTGAAACATGCTGGAATGAAGAAAGTATATACATCAATGCAACCAACCTTTAAGGTGTCTAACCGAAACACAATTAAGAAAGACATTTTTGAAATGTATGAGTTGGATAAGTTTAACATGACTAAGCTAATGGATGGAAATGATAGTCGAGTAGCAGTTACAACTAACGGGTGGACTTCCAACCAAGAAAAAAGATACATGGTTGTTACGACATACTTCATTGATAGTTTATGAATTTTGCAAATGTGCGTATTAAGGTAATCTTCTAAATTATACTTCTAGTATTTGATATGACTTTTAATATTTTTTAAGTAAAATTAATTTTTTAGATAATAATTGAAATATTTTTTTGAATGATTTTCAGTTTTACTTATGTTCCCTCTCCTCATACGAGTGAAGTGCTCTCTAATGTATTAATAAAAATTTTGTTAAAATGGAATATAGATAGAAAATTGTCAACTATTATATTAGATAATTGCTCTACTAATGATGCTATGGTTGATGAGTTGTTGGGGCGTTTAGAGTCAAAATATTTGTTGTTGGGATTCCATGTTGCATATGTGTTGTGGTGCTCATATCTTGAAGCTAATTGTGAAAGATGCTTTAAATTTAGTTAAGAAAAGTGTGGAAAAAATTCATGGTAGTGTGGTGTATTGAACTTTAACCCATAAGGGTGTGTGGTTGGAAAAATTATAAATAATTTCTAAAAATTTTAAGATAAAAATATCATATTCCCATGTTTGGTTCAAAATTTGAAAAGTTATTCTCAAATAAGTTTGATTTCAGGAAATCAAAATACCATCATTTCAGTTCCCACCTTCCTCCTGGGTTATTTGATTCACATGGAAATAGAATCTGAGTAGCAAAGTAATACTTGAACCACACACCCCCTAAAAGACATGAAACCTTTGTGAGTTGGTGTAGTAAGTCAAATGTTCAATTTACAAAAAAGATAACTTTTGATTGTCCAACTAGATGAAATTCCACTTATGTGATGCTAGATACTACATGGTTGTATCGAAATACGTTTTCTCAATTAAGATAGAAAAATCCTAATTACAAAAGTTTGCCAAGCAATGAGAAGTGGAGCGCCTTGCTAAAGAAATTTATGGTAAATTAAAATTATTTTATGATGTGACAATTATTTTCTGGTACTCAAGTTTCAACAGCCAATATTTATTTTAACAAAGTATGTGATATAAATATTGTCTTGAAAAATGGTCTACTTTTTTAAATCTACTGATTAGTAATATAACATGTAGTATAAAGGTAAAATTTGATAAGTATTGAGAAGAAATTTATGGCATGATAGGTGTTGCTGTCATTCTAAACCCTAGGTATAAGCTTGCTAGGCTTAAGTATAAATTCTCAATGTTATGTCAAAATCAAGATGAGTGCTCAAATAAGATTGAGAGGATCAAACAGATATGCTATGACTTGCTTCATGAGTAACAACAGAATCTGTCTAATTCAAGTAATGCATTTGAGGATTCTACATAAGGGCTACATATCACTACAAAAAAACTTGGTAATTACGACGGTTTTTTAGGGTTATTACGGCGATTTGAACTGCCATTATTACCTTGAATGGCGCTCAAGAAAAACCGCCATAATTTGAAGCGCCATTTGGTTATTACGGCGGTTTTCGAAAAACCGCCACAATTACCTAGTTAAAACGGCGGTTTTTGGGTTGGGTTAAAACGGCGGTTCAAACTGCCGTTATTTCAAGATAAAATGGCATTTTTATCGGTTAAAATGGCGGTTCAAACCGCCGTTATTTACAGGAAAAAACGGCATTTTTGGTTGGTTAAAACGACGTTTATGAACCGCTATTTTTACCTTGACAGAATGGCATTTTTGGTTGGTTAAAATGGCATTTGAAATCGCCATTTTTACCGGATTAAAATGGCATTTTTAGTTGGTTAAAACGGCATTTTGAACTGCCATTTTTACCCTAATAGTGGCATTTTTATTGGTTAAAATGGCGTTTAAAACTGCCATTTTTACCATGTTAAAATGACTTTTTATGTTGTTTAAAATGACAATTACAAGCCGTCGTTTTTACCGGATAAAAGTGACACTTTTTATCGTTTAAAAAGATAGTTTTAACCGTCGTTTTTACCATGTTAAACAAATAATTTTTTGTTTAAAATTTCACAATAACAAGAAATCATAGCCTATAAACACAATATTACGTAATTCATAAATAAAGTATTAAATATAATATAAAATTTTTTAGTATTGAAAATCAAAAGTAATAACTTCAATACAAATAAAATATAAAATATAACATGATTTTTTAATTCTAAATGTCTTCACTTAGATTGGCTCCAATTTCTAACGGGTATCTTCTTTCTAGCTGGCTGACAAACCCCAATTTGAGGGTTTATCTTGTGCTGATTTCAGGGGTTTTATCAATGATTCCACACACTTTCTATATGAAAATACAAGATTTTGCATTCCTTTCCTAGTTTTGCCTCATGAATGAAAACATGCTTATTTCGCACTAAAATAGATACATTTCTAATCTTCTATTGATGCCATTCGATGCCGTGACTTGTGTGTTAAGTGGTTTCAGGATATAGAGTAGGAATGGACTGAAAGAGAGAAGGAAGACGGGTACAAAGGAAGGAAGCATGAGGATTAAGCTTTGGAAATTTCCGCATGGGCGCGTGCGCGCACTTGGCGCGCCCGCGCGGATAGGGCAACGTGAAGCCAAAGCCAAGAGCCGGCTTGAGAAGCGGCTAAGCCAGAATCTTCATGGGTGCGCACGCGTACATCACGCCTCCGCGCACATTACAAGACGTCTCGACGGCGCGTGCGCGTACCTTGCGCGTGCGCGCCGATTTGCGAACATAAGGACTTGTGACTCAAGTTGATTGCTTTCATTTGACCTCCCTCTATACCTAGGGGATAACTAAATGAAGCAAGGCCTAATTGTTGTCAACATTGAATGGACTATAGGGATAGAATTTCTAGTGCCAACCCTAAGCCAAGTCTTTTGATAATTGATTGTTTGTTTTTCATTACTTTGCTAAAACCTTCAAAGAATTCCAACAAGGCTTACTAAATCAATAAGATGCACACTTTGGCAATTCCAAGGGAGAACGACTCGGGAGACTAGTACTCTGGGATATAGATTGTAGATTTGTTTGATGAAGGATTTTGCGTCGGTTTAGACTATACTACGATTGATCATTTGATAATTTCTATACCGGCAAAAATTCATTTGTCAAAATGGCGCCGTTGCCGGGGATTTTGCTTAGTGTGCCATGCTATTGTTTTGGATTAAGCGTGTATATATGTACATAGTTGCACTTCATTGTAAACTGCTCAATTGACTAACTCCTCATCGTTACAATGAATTCCATTTCCCCTTCATTGCATGACGCATTCACAACCGAATCCGAGCTTAGCCCCTTTTGATCCGGAAATAGAACGAACTTTGTTTCATATTAGACAAGCTCGGAAGCGGCTAAGATTTGGAAAAGGTGAAGAGGTTTTCACCACCTCAACCACCTTACTAGAAGTGAACATTGAACCGTCACTCAAAGAAGGCATTAATCATACTCCCATCAATCTCACTAACAATTCTTCTTTTATTTTAGGTACTAATACCATGGACGCTCCGAGGAGAGTTACCATCAAGGAAGCGGGTGCACCGGATTATGTCCTTCAACCTTTTCATGTAACTCACCCCAATTTGAATGCGAACTTTGAATTGAAGACCGCTTTGATCAACCTCCTACCCAAGTTTCACGGGCTTCCCGCACAAGACCCTATTCGACATCTCAAGGACTTCCATCGCATATGCTCGACTACTAGACGGGAAGGATCCGATGAAGTTGCTATATGGTTGTTTGCTTTCCCTTTCTCTCTTGAGGACAAGGCCAAAGAATGGTTCTACACCCTCTCTAGTGAAGTTACCTCCGATTGGGACCTACTTAGAAGGGGATTCTTGGATAAATTCTTGCCCCCGGAAAAAATGGATAGGCTAAGGAAGGAAATGTCTTGTATTGTGCAAGGTGAGACGGAACCACT
>NC_029791.2:21217292-21225776 GCF_000816755.2 Arachis ipaensis | reverse complement strand
TCGACACTCAAGTATTGCTTGGATACATATGTCAAGGGATGCGAGAGCAAGATAGAACCCTCTTGGACACTTCTAGCAATGGTTCTTTGTCCAAATATAAAACCGCGGAGGAGGCATGGCAACTTATTATTGACTTAGCCGAATCCAATCAACATATGAGGCGAAGAGTCAACCGTCCAAGGACCGTGAACGAGGTATCAACTAGTAGTGAAGCCACCGCTCTAACTCAATCCTTGAATGAGATGACATCCGGCAACTCCCAACTCCAATTGAACCAACAACAACCACAACAACCTCAATCATATCAACAACACCCTCCACCACCTCAACAACACAACCAGTCCCTCAAATTTGCTCTTGCTACTCTCACCACACGGATGAGTGCCCAAGCCTTCAAGAAGACAACACTTTGGTGGCTACCCATAATTTCTATGACCGCCCTAATCAAGGGTACTACCAAGGAGGTAATCCTAACCAAGGGCACCCTTATCAAGGAGGAGGCTACAACCAAGGAAGTGGACACAATAATCAAAATTGGAAAGACAATCATCAACAAGGGAATAGGGACAACAACAACAATGGAGGAGGTCAAAGATGGAATAACAACTCGCAAAATTTCTCACAAAACCGACCATACAACTTACAAAATCAACCATACACTCAACAAAACCCACAAAGAAACTACCAAACATATCAACCACCACATCAAAGACCACCACCCAACCAATCACAAACTCCTCAACTCACATATGCAACCACCCCCTCCAACCAAGACGAAACACTCCGGACCATTATCCAAGGCCAAAAGGAATTACAAAACAACTTGCTTCCGGCCTCACCGGCCTCACCTCTACACTACAAGCTCTTCTTGCACGCATGGACACACCATCGACCCCCACTCCTCAACCCCCAATCCAAAGTGTCATTCCCTCTCAACCTCAACCAAATCAAAAAGGGGGCATCAATGCCATCACCCTTAGATCCGGTACACAACTAAAAGAGAAGGAAGTAAAGGACTCAAGTCCTAGACAACCTCAAAGGAGACTTAACCCAACTATTCTTGAGGTGGTGAAGAAAGAAGTCACTAAGCTACTTGAGGCGGACATCATCTATCCTATCTCGGATAGCGAATGGGTAAGCCCGGTCCAAGTAGTGCCAAAGAAGTCCGGAGTGACAACAATCAAAAACGAAAGTGGTGAACTTATAGAAACAAGAGTGCAGAATTCTTGGAGAGTATGCATAGACTACCGAAGATTGAATGCGACCACAAGAAAATATCACTTTCCACTACCATTTATCGATCAAATGCTTGATCGGTTAGCCAGTAAATCATACTATTGTTTTCTTGATGGCTACTCCGGATACTTCCAAATTCATATTGCTCTAGAAGACCAAGAAAAAACCACATTTACTTGCCCCTTTGGAACGTATGCTTACAAGCGTATGCCATTTGGCCTATGCAATGCACCGGCAACGTTTCAAAGATGCATGATGAGCCTATTTGCGGACTTTCTAGAGCAATCGATGGAAGTTTTCATGGATGATTTTAGTGTGTATGGTGAGTCATTTGAGCATTGCTTAGGTAACCTTGAAAAAGTCTTAGAAAGATGCACCAAAACAAACCTTGTCTTAAATTTTGAAAAATGTCATTTCATGGTCAAACAAGGCATTGTTTTGGGACACATAGTATCAAAGGAAGGCATCTCCGTAGATTCGGCAAAGATAAATGTCATATCCAGTTTACCTTACCCCTCCTCCGAGAGGGAAGTTCGTTCTTTTCTTGGACATGCAGGATTCTACCGGAGATTCATCAAGGACTTTAGCAAGGTGGCCTTACCTCTCTCTCGATTACTACAAAAAGACACCGAATTTGAGATGAGCAAGGAATGTATGGAAGCATATGACAAACTCAAGGTAGCATTGACACAAGCCCCTATTGTACGAGGACCCAATTGGATTCAACCCTTTGAAATCATGTGTGATGCTTCGAATTATGCGATAGGAGCCGCGTTAGCACAACGCGAGGGTAAGATTCCCTATGTCATAGCTTATGCTTCCAAAACATTAGACGGAGCCCAATCCAACTACACTACTACCGAAAAGGAACTCCTAGCTATTGTTTTTGCTTTGGACAAGTTCCGAGCCTATCTTCTTGGTTCCAAGGTAGTAGTGTACTCGGATCACGCGGCACTAAAGTACTTGTTGGAAAAAAAGAAATCAAAACCGAGATTAATTCGTTGGGTGCTCTTATTACAAGAATTTGACTTGGAAATCAAAGATAGGAGCGGTTCCCAAAACCTAGTAGCAGACCATTTAAGTCGCCTTGAACACACAAAAGGCGACACCACTCCTAGAAAGCTTCAATTGGCAGAATTAGAATGTTTGAGATTGGAAGCTTACGACAACTCTAGACTTTATAAGGAAAAGTTGAAAGCCATCCATGACAAGAACATTAGGAGAAGAGAATTCCGACCCGGTGAACTAGTCCTTCTCTACAATTCAAGGTTGAGGTTACTACCCGGAAAGCTTAGATCAAGGTGGGATGGGCCCTACCAAGTGAAAAAAGTAGAACCTTATGGAGTCTACCACTTGCGCCACCCATCAAGCCCGGACATCTTCAAGGTAAACGGGCACCGTCTCAAATTGTATCATGGTGAGCAAAGAAAGAACGCCAAGGAATTTGAAGTGTTCCTCTTGCGGGATGCAACTCTTGAACAAACACTATAAGCTACTGAAAGTCCAACTTAAGGACGTTAAACAAAAGTGCTAGGTGGGAGACACCCAACCATGGTAAGATCTTCCTTTGAGATTTGTACATAGACACTTGACTTCATGTTTGTTAGCTAGATTTTAATGACAACTCCCCTTCATTTGTTGACTTCATTGATAGTTTACCAAGTAAAATGCCCTGCTATAGTGCTTAAGTGGCTGTATGGGGGGGTTGGTTTGAAATGTTGAAAAGGGGTAACCACTTGCAAATCTAGAAAAAAAAAAATGGTGTTGCTTAATTTTCTTGCAATCAATATGCACTATAATCATTAATAATGGATTGTGGAATGTTACATTGCTCTCATTTTCACATAATCACATACTACTTCAAGAATTCACGCCAAGTGTTCGATGAAAGGCACACTTGAATTTTGGACTCATTGTGACTACCTTGCCTCTCAACCAATCACTTTTGAGTGCATCCCCACTTTCCACAAACCATTCTTTCCCATTTTCTTAGCTTACCTCCCATTTATGGTCCCTAAGGGTGTATGCTTCTCATGCCTCTTACTTGCATGCTTAAACTACCCTAGCACCACATGAAAATAATTTGCCTTGCTCTTCACACATTATCTTAGTTACATGTTGCAGCTGTCATGTAACAAAGATACCCATATTTTATGGCATAACTTTCATTACATAGAGCTCATGTACCTCCACTTCTTTGAGTTTGATATTTTCCCTTTCTTGCTTCCACAGTGGCATTGCAAATTTTAAATGCTTTGATGCCAAAGTTGCATGAAGAATTATATTTTGGAACATGGGTTTGAAGTTAAGAACACAAGCTTGTGAGATTTGAGCCTAATGGTGTGGTTACATCTTATAACCATCTATTCCCCTTCTTGTGTGCATTACTCTCTTCCTATGATTGTAATCCTTGATTTGTTTGATTCCTTATATCCATTATTTTGTGTATTCATGCACTTGTATGATTGAGGCCATCATTTCATTAGCTCACTTACCCAAATGGCCTTACCTTTTATCCTCCTTTGTTAGCCAACTTTGAGCCTACGCTTAACCCACTTATTCTTATTTTAGCACATTACAAGCCTTAAAGCGGAAAACAATGAATGTCCTTTATTTGGATCTTTGACTGGCTTAGGCTAGTGAGTGTGAGTGTCATCCAAGAGTGGGAAGACTTTAGGACGACGGTTGAGATAAAAGGGCGTTTGTGTTTTGTATTTTTATAATGGGGAATTGGGTACATGCTCATGTATCGATTAATGAAATAAATGTACAAATTTTACTTTTGGAATAACAGATAAATCAAATATAACACACACACACACTAAGTAAAAGGTAAAATCATCTGGATAAGTTGACACTGCCTTATCACTGACAGCATAGAAGGCTAGGAAGATAGCTCAACCTACCCTGTTAAAACCAAATAAATCCTAACAATAAATTATCAAAAAACCATATTAACCCTCAAAATCTAGCTTTGCAGACTCAGCTGATTGGAAGCAGCATACATTGATAAAATAATTTTGAAGCAGGGAAACATACCTCATCAAATGAATCTGAATCTTTTGCAATTGACTTAACTGCAGATCTCTGTCTGTCAACTATTTTCTTGATCTCTTTTTCTAATGTCTTCTTCCTACATTTTACATTTTTACAAAGATAAAAATGAAACAATTTTTGGATTAAGAAAATCTAGGTAAAAAATTAGCTTCACAACCCCTGCAACTATACAGTCTCTTTCAGTTGTTCTTACAAAGCTTTCAGCTACAAATGATTCCAATATCCATAGTTTACCCCAAACATTTAATTGAAATTTAAATGGCTGAATTTTTTTCAATGAATATGCTATGCATCTACTGGAACACAATTGGAAAAGCAGACAGACAGACACAGGAAAAAAAACTGAAATATGTAGAATTTTTCTTGCAGCTTACATTTTCATCCCAAGTTCTTCCATGGACTGCATCAACTTCTTGTGTCTAACATAGAAGATAAATAATAAACATCTTAAATAAGAACCTAATGTATTTAAATTATATTGAATGGTGGTTCATTTACCCTATTGACAAAAATTCAGCTGCTTTCACATTTGACGGGCTTTCTAGCCATGTACTATATTTGATAAAGCTCTGAATCCAATGAGAACAAACATAAAATGCCTGGGGTACTGCTTCAGCATTTGGGGGACCTTCATCTTGACTTTTATGTGTGTGTGTCTGTTTTGTAATGCTGGTGATACCCGGATAAAAAGGAAGCCAGTCCAGCTCTTCATAAACTACCTATGCACTTAAAGAGCTTTTGCCAAGTTAAATTAACTAATAAGCAAATCTGCCATATGCAGTGAATTTAAATACCAACCTCCACATACAATTGGTGTGAACTAATGGATGAGAGCTGAAGGTAGTATAAAACGCTGCCTCCTATAAGGTACCTATAAGAATAAAATGATTTGCCACCTTCTTCAGAGTCAAAAGGATTTGTATATTGGCAATGCTCAACTGCAACAGTGATGAGCGGATAATTTATACCCTTTTTGGCATTGTTTTTACATAGTTTTTAGTATGTTTTAGTTACTTTTATTATATTCTTATTAGTTTTTATGCAAAAATCATATTTCTGGACTTTACTATGAGTTTGTGTGTTTTTCTATAATTTCAAGTATTTTCTGGCTGAAATTGAGGGATCTGAGCAAAAATCTGATTCAGAGGCCGAAAAAGGACTACAGATGCTATTTGATTCTGACCCTCCTGCACTCGAAGTGGATTTTATGGAGCTACAGAAGCCCAATTGGCGCACTCTCAATTGTGTTAAAAAGTAGACATCTTGGGCTTTCCAGCAATATATAATAGTCCATACTTTGCCCGAGATTTGATGGCTCAAACTGGCGTTCAAACGCCCACCAAAGACCATTTTCTGGAGTAAAACGCCGGAACTGGCACCAGAACTAGAGTTAAACGCCCAAACTGGCACCCAAGCTGGTGTTTAACTCCAAGAATGGCCTATGCACGTGAAAGCTTCAACACTCAACCCAAGCACACACCAAGTGGGCCCCAGAAGTGGATTTCTGCACTATCTGCACTTAGATACTTATTTTCTACAATCCCTAGTAGTTAGTTTAGTATAAATAGCACTTTTTAATATTGTATTGGGGAGCTTATGCCATTATTCACGTTTGGAGGCTGGCCATTCGGCCATGCCTAGACTATTTTTACTTATGTATTTTCTACGGTGGAGTTTCTACACCCCATAGATCAAGGTGTGGAGCTCTGCTGTTCTTCATGAATTAATGCAAGTACTATTGTTTTTCTTTTAATTCACGCCTACTTATTCTCCAAGATTTACTCTTGTACTTAATTCAGTTAAGTCATAATGAAGGGGTGACCCGTGACAATCACCCAATCTTCGTTACTCGCTTAGCCAAGATCCGCGTGCCTGATAACCACAAAGCGGTCTACATGATGTTCAACGTAGTCATTGGACGACAGCCGGAGTATATTCTCTTGGGTCTCTAATCCGTGATTTGCATCGTTTCTCCTGACAACAGAGCATCCGAATCTAAGATTAGAACCTTCGTGGTATAGGCTAGAACCAATTGGCAGCCAATCCTGAGATCCGGAACGTCTAAACCTTGTCTGTGGTATTCCGAGTAGGATATGGGAAGGGATGACTGTGATGAACTTCAAACTTGCGAATGTTGGGCGCAGTGACAGTGTGTAAAAGGATAAGGGTCCTATTCCGATGCTAGCGGAAACCGACAGATGATTAGTCGTGCGGTAGCTATACCTGGTATTTTTCATCTGAGACGAGAAATCCAACAATTGATTAGCCGTGTAGAGATCGTACCTGGTATTTTTCATCCGAGAGGATCATACAGCTTGCCATGGAAGGGAGTACACATGGTTGGAAGAAGACAATAGGAAAGCAGAGGTTCAGAAGCAACAAAGCATCTCCAAACACTTATCTGAAATTCCCACCGATGAATTACATAAGTACCTTTATTTTATTTTATTATTTAATTTATCTTTTAATTATCAAAACCTCATAACCAATTGAATCCGCCTGACTGAGATTTACAAGATGACCATAGCTTGCTTCAAGCCGACAATCTCCGTGGGATCGACCCTTACTCACGTAAGGTTTATTACTTGGACAACCTAGTGCACTTGCTGGTTAGTTGTGCAGAGTTGTGAAAAGTGTGAATCACGATTTCCCACACCAAGTTTTTGGCACCGTTGCCGGGGATTATTCGAGTTTGGACAACTGATGGTTCATCTTGTTGCTTAGATTGGGTAATTTTATTTTATGTTTAAGCTTTTTATTTTTAATTTCAAAAAAAATAAAAAAAAATTTAATAAAATCATAAAAACCAAAAAATTTTGTGTTTCTTGTTTGAGTCGTGTCAAATTTTAAGTTTGGTGTCAATTGCATGTTTTAATTTTTCTTTAATTTTCGAAAATATATGCATTGTGTTCTTCATTGATCTTCAAGTTGTTCTTGATGATTTTCCTTGTTGGATCTTTAAATTTTCTTGTTTTGTATCTTTTCTTATTTTTCTTGTGCATTTTCGAATTCATTGTGTTTAAAAGTAAAAAAATTTTAAGTTTGGTGTCTTGCATGTCTTTCTTTTCTTAAAATTTTTCAAAAATATGTTCTTGATGTTCATCATGATCTTCAAAGTGTTCTTAGTGTTCATCTTGACATTCAAAGTGTTCTTTCATGCATTATTTGTTTTGATCTTAAATTTTCATGTTTTGTGTCATTTTGTTGTTTTTCTCTTTCTTCATTAATTCAAAAAAATAAAAAATAATATATTTCCCTTATTCTACTCATAAATTTTTGAAATTTTGAGTTGACTTGGTCAACAATTTTTAAAATTTAGTTGTTTCTTGTTCGTCAAGTCAAAATTTCAATTTAAAAATTCTATCTTTCCAAATCTTTTTCATTTTTCTTTTAATATTTTCGAATTCTTTCTTAAAATTTTTTAAAACATTTTTCATTTTTTCTTTTAATGTTTTCGAAAATTTTAAAATTAATTTTCAAAATTTTTTTCTTATTTTTACTTCATAATTTTCGAAATTATTGCTAACATTTAATGTTTTGATTCAAAAATTTCAAGTTTGTTACTTTCCTGTTAAGAAAGGTTCAACCTTTAAATTCTAGAATCATATCTTTTAGTTTCTTGTTAGTCAAGTCATCAACTTAATTTTAAAAATCAAATCTTTTTAATTTCCTTTTCAATCTTTTTCAAAACTCTAATTTCAAAATCTTCTTCTAACTTCTTATGTTCTCAAAATTTATTTTCAAATCTTTTTCAACTAATTACTTATTTGATTTGTTTGTTTTACTTTTAAAAACTTACTATTTCTCAAATCTTTTTAATTTCTCTTTCAAATCTTTTTCAAAATAAATTTCAATAATATTTTTTTCAAAATTTAATTTCAAAATCTTTTTCTAACTTCTTATCTTTTCAAAATTTATTTTCAAATCTTTTTCAATTAACCACTTGACTTTTTGTTTGATTTTAAAAGTTTACTATTTCTTATCTTTTTCAAAACCACCTAACTACCTCTCTCTCTCTAATTTTCGAAAATCACTAACCACTTTTTCAAAATTCTTTTTATTTAACTAATTATTTTAAATTCTAAATTTTATTTCTTTTAATAATTTTGAATTCTAACTAATAATTAAAATAAAAACAAAAATATTTTTATTCTATTTTAATTAATATTCGAATGCTCTCTCTCTCTCATC
>NC_029791.2:21202080-21214488 GCF_000816755.2 Arachis ipaensis | reverse complement strand
GTTGTTTTTCTCTTTCTTCATTAATTCAAAAAAATAAAAAATAATATATTTCCCTTATTCTACTCATAAATTTTTGAAATTTTGAGTTGACTTGGTCAACAATTTTTAAAATTTAGTTGTTTCTTGTTCGTCAAGTCAAAATTTCAATTTAAAAATTCTATCTTTCCAAATCTTTTTCATTTTTCTTTTAATATTTTCGAATTCTTTCTTAAAATTTTTTAAAACATTTTTCATTTTTTCTTTTAATGTTTTCGAAAATTTTAAAATTAATTTTCAAAATTTTTTTCTTATTTTTACTTCATAATTTTCGAAATTATTGCTAACATTTAATGTTTTGATTCAAAAATTTCAAGTTTGTTACTTTCCTGTTAAGAAAGGTTCAACCTTTAAATTCTAGAATCATATCTTTTAGTTTCTTGTTAGTCAAGTCATCAACTTAATTTTAAAAATCAAATCTTTTTAATTTCCTTTTCAATCTTTTTCAAAACTCTAATTTCAAAATCTTCTTCTAACTTCTTATGTTCTCAAAATTTATTTTCAAATCTTTTTCAACTAATTACTTATTTGATTTGTTTGTTTTACTTTTAAAAACTTACTATTTCTCAAATCTTTTTAATTTCTCTTTCAAATCTTTTTCAAAATAAATTTCAATAATATTTTTTTCAAAATTTAATTTCAAAATCTTTTTCTAACTTCTTATCTTTTCAAAATTTATTTTCAAATCTTTTTCAATTAACCACTTGACTTTTTGTTTGATTTTAAAAGTTTACTATTTCTTATCTTTTTCAAAACCACCTAACTACCTCTCTCTCTCTAATTTTCGAAAATCACTAACCACTTTTTCAAAATTCTTTTTATTTAACTAATTATTTTAAATTCTAAATTTTATTTCTTTTAATAATTTTGAATTCTAACTAATAATTAAAATAAAAACAAAAATATTTTTATTCTATTTTAATTAATATTCGAATGCTCTTTCTCTCTCATCTCTTTCTATTTATTTTATTTATTCACTAACACTTCTCTTCTTAAAATTCGAACCCTCTCTCTCTATGTGTTCGAATTCTTCTTCTTCTCCCTTATTCATTCTATTCTTCTATTCTTCTACTCACATAAAGGAATCTCTATACTGTGACACAGAGAATTCCTCTTCTTTTCTATTCTCTTTTTTTTTTTCATATGAGCAGGAACAAGGATAAGAACATTCTTGTTGAAGCTGATCCTGAACCTGAAAGGACTCTAAAGAGGAAGCTAAGAGAAGTTAAAGCACAAAACTCTGGAGATGACTGATGAGCGGATAATTTATACGCTTTTTGGCATTGTTTTTAGTATGTTTTTAGTATATTTTAATTAGTTTTTATTATATTTTAATTAGTTTTTAAATAAAAATCACTCTTCTGGACTTTACTATGAGTTTGTGTATTTTTCTGTGATTTCAGGTATTTTCTGGCTGAAATTGAGGGACCTGAGCAAAAATCTGATTCAGAGGCTGAAAAAAGATTGCAGATGCTGTTGGATTCTGACCTCCCTGCACTCAAAGTGGATTCTCTGGAGCTACAAAAGCCCAATTGATGCGCTCTCAATTGCGTTGGAACGTAGACATCCTGGGCTTTCCAGCAATATATAATAGTTTATATTTTGCCTGAGATTTGATGGCCCAAACAGGCGTTCCAAGTTAGCTCAAGAATTCTGGCGTTTAACGCCAGAACTGGCACAAAAGCTGGAGTTAAACGCCCAAACTCGCACAAAAGCTGGCGTTTAAATCCAAGAAAAGTCTCTACACATGGAAGCTTCAATGCTCAACCCAAGCACACACCAAGTGGGCCCGGAAGAAGATTTCTGCATTAATTACTGATTTCTGTAAACCCTAGGCTACTAGTCTCTATAAATAGGACCTTATACTATTGTATTTTTAATCTTTTGATCATCTTGGAATCATGTTTTGATGATTGAACCCTTTTTGGGAGGCTGGCCATTCGGCCATGCCTAGACCTTTTGTTCTTATGTATTTTCAACGGTGGAGTTTCTACACACCATAGATTAAGGTGTGGAGCTCTGCTGTTCTTCATGAATCAATACAAAGTACTATTATTTTTCTATTCAACTCAAGTCTATTTCTTCTCCAAGAAACCATAAAAATAAAAAATATTTTATGTTTCTTGTTTGAGTCTAGTATCAATTTTTAAGTTTGGTGTCAATTGCATGACTTTCTTCTTCTTGCATTTTTCGAATTTATACATATTGTCCTTCATTGATTTTCAAGTTATTTTTTATGATTTCATTGATCTGATCTTTAAATTCTCTTGTTTTGTGTGTTTTGTTGTTTCTCATATGCAATCTCAATTTGTTAGTGTCTCCTATATGAAAATTTTTAAGTTTGGTGTCCTGCATGCATTGTTTATTTGATCTTAGTTGCATTTTTTATTGTTGTTTCTCATCATCAAAAATTCAAAAATATTTTCAAAACTATGTCTTTTTAAGTCAATAATACAGAGAATTGAAGATTCAGAACATTCAGCAGAGGAATCAAACAAAAAAAGCTGGGCGTTCAAAATGCCCAGTGAAGAAGGAAAACTGGCGTTTAAACGCCAGCCAGGGTACCTGGCTGGGCGTTTAATGCCCAAAAAGGTAGCATTTTGGGCGTTAAACGCCAGAATGGATGCCATTCTGGGCGTTTAACGCCAAAAGGACACAAGAGAGAAGATTTTGTTTTTAATTCAAATTTTTTTCAAATCTTCATAATTTTTCAAAATCAAATCTTTTTCAAATTATATTTTTTCAATCATATCTCTTCAAAATCAATTTCTTTCCATTTTTTATTTATTACTATTTTCGAAAATCCTTGCTAAAATTAATGATTTACTTCAAAATTTTCAGGTTGTTACTTGCCTATTAAGAAAGGATCAAAAGTTTTAATTCTAGAATCATATCTTCTAATTTCTTGTTAGTCAAGTAATCAACTTTAATTTTAAAACTTTCTTTTTCTAAATTGATTTTCAATCATATCTTCTCAATCATATCTTTTCAATCACATCTTTTTCAAAATTAACTCTCAATCATATCTTTTTAATTTCTAATTGCAAGCTCTTTTCAAAAATCACTTAATTTCTTTCCCAATTTGAGTTTTCGAAAATCATCAATCAAATTTTCAAAATTTATTTTAATTATTTCAAAATCTTTTACTTTAATGTTCGAAAATTCTTCCCCTCTTCTCACATCCTTCTATTTAAAGGACTAACACTCCTCCTCAAGGTACAATTCGAACTCCCTCCTTCTTTATATGTTCGAATTCTCTTCCATCTACCTCCTCCTTCTATTCTTCTTTTCTTCTGACACCTCAAGGATTCTCTATACTGTGACATAGATGATTCCCTACGTTCTTGTTCTCTTCTCTTTTATATGAGCAGAAGCAAAGATAAAGACATACTTGTTCAAGCTGATCCTGAACCTGAAAGGACCTTGAAGGGAAAGCTAAGAGAAGCTAAAGCACAATTCTCTTTAGAGGGCTTAACAGAGCTTTTCAAGGAAGAAGAAACCATGGCAGCCGAAAACAACGATGCCAACAATGCAAGGAAGGTGCTTGGTGACTTTACTGCACCTACTTCCAACTTCTATGGGAGAAGCATCTCAATCCCTGCCATTGGAGCAAACAACTTTGAGCTTAAGCCTCAATTAGTTTCTCTAATGCAACAGAATTGCAAGTTTCATGGACTTCTATTGGAAGATCCTCATCAGTTCTTAGCTAAATTCTTGCAAATCTGTGACACTGTCAAGACCAATGGGATTGACCCTGAAGTCTACAGACTTATGCTTTTTCCTTTTTCTGTAAGAGACAGAGCTAGGACATGGTTGGATTCACAACCTAAAGAAAGCCTGAACTCTTGGGAAAAGCTAGTTAATGCCTTCTTGGCAAAGTTCTTTCCACCTCAAAAATTGAGCAAGCTTAGAGTGGAAGTCCAAACCTTCAGACAAAAGGAAGGTGAATCCCTCTATGAAGCTTGGGAAAGATACAAGCAATTGATCAGAAGATGCCCTTCTGACATGCTTTCTGAATGAAGCATCATAGGTATTTTCTATGATGGTCTGTCTGAACTATCCAAGATGTCATTGGATAGCTCTGCTGGAAGATCTCTTCATCTGAAGAAGACGCCTGCAGAAGCTCAGAAACTCATTGAAATGGTTGCAAATAACCAATTCATGTACACTTCTGAAAGGAATCCTGTGAATAATGGGATAGCTCAGAAGAAAGGAGTTCTTGAGATTGATACTCTGAATGCCATATTGGCTCAGAATAAAATATTGACCCAACAAGTCAATATGATTTCTCAGAGTCTGTCTGGAATGCAAGCAGCAACAGGCAGTACTCAGGAAGCTTCCTCTGAAGAAGAAGCTTATGATCCTGAGAACCCAGCAATGGAAGAGGTGAATTACATGGGAGAACCCTATAGAAACACCTATAACCCTTCATGGAGAAATCATCCAAATCTCTCATGGAAGGATCAACAGAGACCTCAACAAGGTTTCAACAACAATAATGATGGAAGAAATAGGTTTAGCAATAGCAAACCTTTTCCATCACCTTCTCAGCAACAGACAGAGAATTCTAAGCAAAGCCACTCTGACTTAGCAACCATTATCTCTGATCTAATCAAAACCACTCAAAGTTTTATGACTGAAACAAGGTCCTCCATTAGAAATTTGGAGGCACAAGTGGGTCAGGTGAGTAAGAAAATTACTGAGCTCCCTCCCAGTACTCTCCCAAGCAATACAGAAGAGAATCCAAAGAGAGAGTGCAAGGCCATAAACACGTCTCACATGGCCGAACCTGGAGAGGAGGAAGAGGCAGTGATCTCCACTGAGGAAGACCTCAATGGACACCCACTGGCCTCCAAGGAGTTCCCTAATGAGGAACCATGGGAATCTGAGGCCCACACTGAGACCATAGAGATTCCATTGAATTTACTTCTGCCATTCATGAGCTCTGATGAGTATTCTTCCTTTGAATAGAATGAAGATGTTACTGAAGAGCAAGTTGCTAAGTACCTTGGAGCAATCATGAAGCTAAATGCCAAGTTGTTTGATAATGAGACTTGGGAGGATGAACCTCCATTTCTCATCAAAAAACTGGATTACTTGACTAGGCAGAAATTACCTCTGAAGAGACAAGACCCTGGAAAATTCTCAATCCCTTGTACCATAGACACCATGACCTTTGAGAAGGCTCTGTGTGACCTAGGGTCAAGTATAAACCTCATGCCTCTCTCTGTAATGGAGAAGCTAGGGATCATTGAGGTACAAGCTGCAAGAATCTCACTGGAGATGGCAGACAATTCAAAGAAACAGGCTTATGGACTTGTAGAGGATGTCTTGGTAAAGGTTAAAGGCCACTACATCCCTGCTGACTTCATAATCCTAGAGACTGGGAAGTGTATGGATGAATCTATCATCCATGGCAGACCCTTCCTAGCCACAGCAAAAGCTGTGATTGATGTTGACAGAGGAGAATTGATCATTCAAGTGAATGGAGACTCCCTTGTGTTTAAAGCTCAAGGATATCCCTCTGTCACCATGGAGAGGAAGCATGAAGAGCTTCTCTTAATACAGAGTCAAACAGAGCCCCCACAATCAAACTCTAAGTTTGGTGTTGGGAGGTTCCAACATTGCTCTGAACATCTGTGAGGCTCCATGAGAGCCACTGTCAAGCTATTGATATTAAAGAAGCGCTTGTTGGGAGGCAACCCAATTTTTACTTATCTATGTTAAATTTCTATTTTCTTTTGTTATTTTATGTTTTCTGTAGGTTGATGATCATGTAAAGTCACAAAAACAATTGAAAAAGCAAAAATAGAAGGAAAAACAGAATGAAAAACAGAACACCCTGGAGGAGAAACTTACTGGCGTTTAAACGCCAGTAAGGGTAGCAGAATGGGCGTTAAATGCCCAGTCTGGCACCATTCTGGGCGTTTAACGCCAGAAATGGGCACCAGACTGGCGTTTAACGCCAGGAATGGGCAAGAAGCTGGTGTTAAACGCCAGAAATGGGCAGCAGCCTGGCGTTTAACGCCAGGATTAGCATCAAGGGGCGTTTTGCACGCCACATGGTGCAGGGATGAAGAATCCTTCACACCTCAGGATCTGTGGACCCCACAGGATCCCCACCAACCCCACCTCTTTCTCTCTTCTTCACCCATTCACCAATCACCTCAATACCTCTTCCTCAAAAACCCCTCACCTATCAAATCCCACCATTCTCTTCACCACTCACATCCATCCTTCATAAAACCCCACCTACCTCACTTTTCAAATTCAAACCACTTTCCCACCCAAACTTACCCATAATGACCGAACCATACCCCCCTCTCCACTCCTATATAAACCCATCTTCACTCCTTCATTTTCACACAACCTAAACACTACTTCTCCCCCTTGGCCGAAACACAAAGCCCCCTCCATCTCCTCTATTTCTTCTTCTACTACTCTCTTTTTTCTTCTTTTGCTCGAGGACGAGAAACCTTCTAAGTTTGGTGTGGTAAAAGCTAAAACTTTTTTTGTTTTTCCATAACCATTAATGGCACCAAAGGCCAGAGAAACCTCTAGAAAGAGGAAAGGGAAGGCAAAAGCTTCCACCTCCGAGTCATGGGAAATGGAGAGATTCCTCTCAAGGGTGCATCAAGACCACTTCTATGAAGTTGTGGCCAAGAAGAAGGTGATCCCCGAGGTCCCTTTTAAGCTCAAAAAGAGCGAATATCCAGAGATCCGACATGAGATCCGAAGAAGAGGTTGGAAAGTTTTCACCAACCCCATTCAACAAGTCAGAATCTTAATGGTTCAAGAGTTCTATGCCAATGCATGGATCACCAAGAACTATGATCAAAGTGTGAACCCAAACCCCAAGAATTGGCTTACAATGGTCCGAGGGAAATACTTAGATTTTAGTCCGGAAAATGTAAGGTTGGCATTCAACTTGCCCATGATGCAAGGAGATGCACACCCATACACTAGAAGGGTCAACTTTGATCAAAGGTTGGACCAAGTCCTCATGGACATCTGTGAAAAGGGCGTTCAATGGAAGAGAGATTCAAGAGGGAAGCCGGTTCAACTAAGAAGGCATGACCTCAAGTCCGTGGCTAGGGGATGGTTGGAGTTCATCCAACGCTCAATCATTCCTACTAGCAACCGATCTGAAGTTACTATAGACCGGGCTATCATGATTCATAGCATCATGATTAGAGAGGAAGTAGAAGTTCATGAGGTTATATCCCAAGAACTCTACAAGGTGGCGGACAAGTCCTCCACTGTGGAAAGGTTAGCCTTCCCTCATCTCATTTGTCACCTCTGCAATTCAGCTGGAATTGACATAGAGGAAGACATCCTCATTGATGAGGACAAGCCATCACTAAGAAAAGGATGGAGCAAACAAGAGATCCCACTCATGGACAAGAGCATGAGGAAACTCCTCATGAAATCCCTGAGATGCCTCAAGGGATGCATTTTCCTCCACAAAACTATTGGGAGCAAATCAACACCTCCCTAGGAGAATTAAGTTCCAACATGGGACAACTAAGGGTGGACCACCAAGAGCATTCCATCCTCCTCCATGAAATTAGAGAAGACCAAAGAACCATGAGAGAGGAACAACAAAGGTAAGGAAGAGACATTGAGGAGCTCAAACACTCTATAAGATCTTCAAGAGGAAGAACAAGCCGCCATCACTAAGGTGGACCCGTTCTTTAATTTCCTTGTTCTTTATTTTCTGTTTTTTGAATTTTTATGCTTTATGTTTATTTATGTTTGTGTCTTATTACATGATTATTAGTGTCTAAGTGTATATGCCTTAAAGCTATGAGAATGAATCCATCACCTTTCTTAAATGAAAAATGTTTTTAATTGAAAAAGAAAAAGAAGTACATGAATTTCGAATTTTAAACAGTTTAATTATTTTGATGTGGTGGCAATACTATTGTTTTTCTGAATGAATGCTTGAACAGTGCATATTTTTGAATTTGTTGTTTAAAGAATGCTAAAATTGTTGGCTCTTGAAAGAATGATGGGAAAAGGAGAAATGTTATCTGATGATCTGAAAAATCATAAAATTGATTCTTGAAGCAAGAAAAAGTAGTGAAAAGCTTGCAAAAAAAAAAGAGAGAGAGAAAAGAAAAAGAAATAAAAAGAAAAGCAAGCAGAAAAAGTCAATACCCCTTTAAACCAAAAGGCAAGGGTGATAAAAAGGATCCAATGCTTTGAGCATCAGTGGATAGGAGGGCCACAGGAATAAAATCCTAGCCTAAGCGGCTAAACCAAGCTGTCCCTAACCATGTGCTTGTGGCGTGAAGGTGTCAAGTGAAAACTTGAGACTGAGCGGTTAAAGTCGAGGTCCAAAGCAAAAAGAAGAGTGTGCTTAAGAACCCTGGACACCTCTAATTGGGGACTCTAGCAAAGCTGAGTCACAATCTGAAAAGGTTCACCCAGTTATGTGTCTGTGGCATTTATGTATCCGGTGGTAATACTGGAAAACAAAGTGCTTAGGGCCACGGCCAAGACTCATAAAGTAGCTGTGTTCAAGAATCAACATACTTAACTAGGAGAATCAATAACACTATCTAGATTCTGAGTTCCTATAGATGCCAATCATTCTGAACTTCAAGGAATAAAGTGAGATGCCAAAACTGTTCAGAAGCTCCCTGTTCTGTGCCTCCTTGAATGGCTTGTTCAGTTCATCTTCTGTTCCTCTTTCCACCATTTTCTGGTGTATCTTTTTCTCTATTCTGCCTTCACCCACTTGTTTATCCTTTTTCCTTGCTAACATGAGCCTTTTTAATTCCTGGCCTATAGTTTTTTTTTTTCTCTCTTATCCTCCTGGCCCAACTTCCAGTCTTTAATTTTATAGCTGTTAATCTCCATATCTTCTCTTGGATATTTACTCAGCCCACATCCTTCAATGTCCCTTACTTGCGCAGGATTATCATCTAAGTTGGGCCCAGTATTTTTTCTTAGTCCATTTCCATTTAACTCCTGAGCCTCTTTCCCCTTATCCCTCTTTTGGGCCTTTGTTTTGTTGGCCCATTCCATATTCCTTTCTCTTATCTCCTTAATAAAATTTTTGAATTTAAAGGCTACACCTAGGTCAAACTGCATATCCCTGTCATCTTGAAATTTAGGGATTTTCGGTGCTTCCTCTACCTGCTCTTCTGCATCTGGCATCTCTTCCTCTCTCCTTGTTAGGTTTTTCCGTACGCTTTCTTCCTTAATTTTCTGCTGCGGTACCTGTTCAGCCCTTATCCTGCTCTCCTCAGTGCTCTGTTCATCACTACTATCTCGTCCAGTTCCCAGATGCTCACACGCCTGCTCCTCCGCTGCCTCTTTCCATCCGTGTTGTCTAGAAATTCCTCCTCTCATGATTAGACCTGGTTTAATCTGAGTTACTCCCAAACCTGGTGAGTACTTCTTCTTGGATGGATCCCAGCATGCCATAGTTGTTGGGTTTTTGCACATTTTCTTCTCGTGTCCTAATATACCACAATTGAAACAATAACTGTCTGGCAGCCTTTCATAATTGAAGAAGACCCACAGTGGTGGCATTTCATCTCTGTCCAGCCAGAATCCTGTTGGCAGAGCCTTGGTAATGTTGATGCTAACCCTTATCCTCAGATATGATCTCTTGAGAATGCCATCCACTTTTGGATCTTCAGCCTCAGCCAGTACTCCCAGCATCTCTCCTATAACAGTGTCCGTCTCCTTTTCCATGAGGTCATGTGGGATACCATGCACTTGAATCCAAAATTCCATGAAGTCATGGTCCACTTCAAATACAGATTTCCCCTCTCTCCATAGTCTGAGGTTGACCATGTTTCCCTTAACATTCCAGGGACCGTTCTGAATAATCTGCAGCCCTCTCTTCTTATCTTTAAAGCTGAACAACATCTTTTTTAAACCAATATCAATAACTGCCACTTCTTGTGAGTTTTCCCACATTCCTAGTAAAGCATTTTTGTATGTTTTGAAATTTTTCTCCTTCTCGCTTATTACCTTCCCCACTACATTTAAGCAGTCGCTCTTATACTCCAGTTCTCCAGGTTTGTTAAACTTGATGACTTTTCCTTCAATGCTATTCATAATGTGAGTTTCTGTCTAAAATAGATGTATATTTCAGGTTTTGCAGTGTTTTAGGAAGCTCGGCTTGATGTTGTATGTGTGTGGATATGGTTATGGGTATTGTGAGAAGAAAGGCTCCTTGATGGAGAAGAACTTGGTAGTTCTCAGCAGACTCTCCTATTGAGAGAAGAAGAACTCTCTATAGGAGTAAATTATTGATCTGTTGCTATTACTTACTCTACTCCATTTGTCCGGTGGTCCAACTCATTAGAAATAGAGAACGTGCTTATTTGTTGAGAGAGTTAAAACTTATAACTCAAAAGGAATTTATTTAATTTAAGCAAATAAATATAAGTTAATATTATTATTAATTTGTATTATATATATTTTAGTTTCAATAAATAAAATTGAGTTATAATAAATAATGATAGAATACGATAATTTTCTCTGTCTGTGTAAACAAAATAACTATTTTTAAATCTATCTGGTATAGTGTGTGAAATTAAAATGAAAAGTTATTGTGCTATTTCACTCATATTAACAGTAAAATTGTAGTATAATACACAAAGACATAAAATTTATTAGGAATGCATGAGAGATGTTAAAATGATATTTTTTTTTTATTTGTAAAATATATATATATTTTTTATAATTTTTAAAATTTTTTTAATTTATTTTAATTTTTTTGGTTAACTAACGTTAATTTTACTTTTTAAAAAAATATATTTTTTACAAAATACTCTTTATTAAAATATTTTTTTATTTAATTTTATTTACCAAAATATTTTTTAACAAATTAGATAGTATAGGTTCCATAACGTAAATCATCTATTTCAGTTTTTTGGACAAACTTTTAATCTTTCATTTCGTCCAAAAACATTATTATTATGGACTTCCAAAGTGGAGAGAGAAGGCTGATAATGCCAAATTTCTTAGAGCTCAAAACCACGTGTGGAATCATATCTTTAGTTTCATAAACTCTATAAGTGTGCCAAATTTCTTTACTCTTTTAAATATAAAATCATAAGTGTTATTTTCTAGTACGATCAAATCATTTTTATTAATCAAATAAAGATATTTTAGTCCTTGTTTTGGCGCTATTATTCTGTTAAAAAAAAAGATTTTTTTTTTAATGAAAAAAAAATTTTTTTTATTTTTTAGCGTGTTTGGCAAATTTCTAGTAGTAAAAGTAAAAGGATTAGAAAAATAAAAAAAATATCTTTTTTGAGAAATTGTAATTTACATCTTTTTTTAAAAGATCTTTTTTTCTTAAAAAAAAGATGTTTTTCATGTAATAAATAAACAAAAAAGTACTTTTATATTGTTATACCCAAACATAATTGATAGATAAAAAAGATCTTTTTGCATGATATATCCAAACATAAAATTACTTTTACTTCTCTATAAGATCTTTTAAAAAAAAATAACTAAAAAAAAATCTTTTTTAGAACCTCACCCAAACAAGCTCTTAGTCTCTTTACAATGAATAATAAAAGGTATTTACTAGTTTTAGTCCTTTAAAAATGAACTATATATAATCATGAACTATATATAATCATATTTTAATATTTTTAAGATTAATACTAAAAGAATATTTTAGTCTCTTATAATAAATTGTGTAGATATTTTAGTCTTTTTGAGCCAATTTCAAATTTTTGTCATAATTTAATAATATATAATTTGTTTATTTATTAATAATATGTTATTAAAAAGTTAAAATTTGTGTTATTTAACATTTATTAAAATTTCAAGAACTTGTCACTCTTCAAGAATATTATTATAAAGAATCTTTCATCATTTTGGATCTCACCATAACTTGTGCCGTTTGAGTAATAAAGCTCTTGGATTTGTGATTCTATGGTGGGAAAAAAATTTTACGGTTCTTTAAGAATCCGTTGATAAGATTTCTAACTTGTGGCTAGTATTGCAGTCATACAATATTTATATGTATTCGTAGTGTGACCCAAAATATTTTTCAATCACAAATGGATCCCCTATAAATTAAGGCAAGTAAGTAGATTTGTTGGCCTATGTTTTTTATTGATAGCTGTACATTGTTAATTTGTCGTTCAAAATTCAAAAGAAAGATTTTATGAATGAATATTTTTTTGTTTAATAATTTTTTAGTATAACTCTGATGAATATTTTTATTGCTTTGTTATATTTGTTAGTGAGTAATAATGATTTTTTTTTTTGCTTTGTTATGTTTATTTTATTTTTTTGGATTTTACAAAAAAAATATAGTAATTATTTTAAAATTTTAATATTTTAGACATTTTATTTGAATTATAAAAATATCTTTAATTTAAATTCAAA